>NC_135497.1:152171476-152261476 GCF_052857255.1 Amblyomma americanum | reverse complement strand
GCGCTGGAATGCATTGTCCATTGGTAGAGCACGAAGTTGCGAGCCGCTCTGTGATGAGTGCACAATGTTTGTTTGTTTGTTTTATTTTGACAGAAATACTACGCACAATGCAACAACAACAGTCACAGGCAACTTACAAACTATACTGCGGTGGAAATGTCACAAACTAGCGCGTGAGACAGCGGGGGCATTCGAAATAGATCGGGTACAAGAAGAATCAAGCATGGCGCCATTATCTCTTTCAAAAAAAAAATTAACACGTTTCTTGTGGGCGGCTTTTTTTTATGCTGTATTATCTACTTGCTCAAATGTCCATACGCAGGCATTGCATGGAACAGCTTTGTCGATCTGGGTCCGCATTCCGAGTTTGTTATAATAAAAAGCGGCAATCTGCCGCAGCGGCCGCACCTGATCGGTCAGAACGCCGGAAGCGGATGTGGTGGTTCGGATGCAGCGAAAATGGTCGAAGTGAGTGAGTGAGTAAGAACTTTATTTTCCACCGATGTAGGAGACCCCCTACTCCCCATCCTCGGCACGCAGGCCTGGAGAACGGGGGCCGGTGTCTCCGCGACTAAAGACAGGCGAAGCGACAGTGTTTCTTCGCGCCTTTAGCCGCCAGGCGGATGGCTTGCTGCTGGTGGGCGAGGGACTCGCTTCGCAGCATCAGTTCCCAGGCTTCTCTACTTCTTAAGTTCTCCTTGGCGCCCGGGGAACCAGGGCATTGCCAGATTATGTGGTCTAAAGTACCCCTATCTCCACATGTCGCGCATTTATCGTCGGCTCTTTCCTCCACTTGCTTGTGGTAGAGCCAGACGGGGTTCGGGAAGTTCCCAGCTTGCAGGCGCCGCCATGCGACTGCCTCCCTGTTTGTTAGCGCTCGGTCCGGTGGTGGCAGGGACCGTCTACCAAGTCTATAGTGCGGAGATAATCAGAAAATGGTCGAAGAAACCGGACGGTGACGTCAGACACATATCGTACGCTTCTCTAGCAGCAGATGCTCAAGGACAGCCAACATGGCGGCGCGCTCTGAAACGCAGCCTCTCGCTTCGAAGTGAACTCGTTGGTGTTACTGCGTTTTTCGGCACGTGAACTGGCTATAAACTGGGTACGGGACTTTCGCTTCGTGTTATCCGGCCTATAACAAATTAGATGGACGATAAATTTCGCTTTTTTTTTATTTCGCTGAACGATTCAGTTGCTTCTAGGCCTAACGAGCACCGGTTGTAGAAATTTTCATTCCAACCAGATGGCGCCACTATCGCCGGAGTTATATCGTCTGCGTATGTTGATTGATGTAACATAAAGCATAATGACCCTCAAATACTTGCGTTTACTGCGCGCAAACGTGCATTTCCTTCTAGAACTCTTTATTAGCTTTTGAAGCGTCCTGCATCATGATCGACGTGTTTGACATGCCAGAGGTGGTATATCGGCGTCCCTTACGGTTCTCGATAGCCGGGGTGGTGTGGCTCTGCCTTGTGCTCACGAGTTAACTTGCAAGTTAGTTTTCATGCGTCAGTGTGGGCATGCCTGCGCTTCATACCATGGCGAACTTATGAAAACTTCGTCCGCGAAGTCTCCCAACGCATCTATGAAGATAGACACTGCAAGAAGACTTTTTTTAGCTCATCCCTTTTGTTTATTTGCGGCAGAAAAATTAAAAACCTATTAATTAGTGGAATCTCGCTGTTCTTGTATATTGTCTGCATAAAAGGAATGAAAAACGTAAATTACCGTCTGCACAGCCGTCCGATAACAGGGCCAACTTGCGTTCCGCGATGTTGCAGACGACAATTCGTCGCGGCGTCTTGGTTCAGCACGGCACTGAGCGCGCATTGTCCAGCGAGTGAGTGCATGCCACAAATTTTTCTCTCCGCTCCCTTTTACCCTCAAGATAAATGTAAAACGCCGTGTTGTTCGAACAAGCTATAGCTGTCTTTCATTTACCATAGACGATCTACGGCTGTAGCGGCCGCCTTCTGTCACTGAAAAGCCATGCGTAGTTGCGTACAATATTTTCTTCTTTAAGTACTCCTCCGGCCTTTACGGTACAGAAAAGAGTACCTGAACTATTATTTCTATTTGTTTAAGTCTACTGGGCAAATAAAGCACATTTGATGTTACCCTTTATAGTGGAATCCGATGGGCAACTAAACTCGTGGCTGAATGTTTCTTCTCTAGCGTTGGTCGCGTTCCACTTCTCGGCAGAGCAAAAGTATCGCTGGACGTTTCCCTGCGGCAACCGCAACGCTGTGACATCCTGCCGCCGCTCACAGCCGCAACCGAACCGACATCCGCTTCCGGCATTTCTACCAATCGGGTGTAGCCGCTGCGGCAGATTATGACGCTTTTTATTATGACACAAACTCGGAATACGGCCCCTGGTCACCGATCCTTTGCGGTCACTGCACCGCGCCTGTGTTCTTTTTGTTGTCATGCGATTACGGAAAGACAACACGCTCCATAGCTCGCTGTCCCTTCCTTTGCACACAGTATACGATGTGTAAAGGATTGAGCTCTATGAACTCCGCTGAGTCCATGGACGCATGCTTCGGAACAAGTGCAGTCACAAGCCAACTGAGTGCATCCCGGTGAAGGTCCGCGGCGTTTATTCGCCAGGAAGTAAAGAAAAAATGCACTCTCTGACCAAATCGACAAGATGAGAATGGTCAGGTGGATGGTCAGTGACGGCATTTATTCACGTTCAGTATGACACCTGACCAGACGCAATTTCGTCAAACTGTTAACTACTTTGTTCTCATTTAGTGCAATTGCCGAAATGGAAAGTGAGACACGAAAAAGCATGAACTAAGCCACAAGCCTTGATACTAGTGTGCAATGCAATAAACACGGCCTCAGTTTCACTTCGAAGTGGAAAGGCTGCGGCTAACAGCCCACGTGTCAGCTGTTACTTCGCCGGCTCGACTCGCAGACGCTGGTGGTGTTCGGCAACCACGCCGCCGCGCTGCCGTTCGCACCGCTGAAGAAGACGCCACTGTCGGAGTGCCAGGCGCCGCAGGCACCCGCAGACCCTGGGAGCCTGCTGTTTGTCCTCTACTCGAGCGGCACCACGGGCAAGCCCAAGGGCGTCATGATCTCGCACCGAAACGCCGTCGCCCAGTTCACCGCGGTGGGGTGAGGGCCGCCTCGTCTGCTACGCGTTTCTCTCTTAGGGAAGTAGCCGTTATGGATGAGCTAAGAACATCATTTCCGAGGTTCGGTCTATGACGTTAAACTTTTGGCCAGGCCAGTGACGATACCCATCTGACCCGCTAAGGAGCCGGTAGCTCGAGCAGGGCACGTGTGTTCGAAACCTTCTCTTTAATCACATTCTCGGGTAAGATGGATATAGCCCTCGGCTTTAAAAGAAGCACCCGATTGGTCCCCGTGCATGACTGCATACTCCGCACATAAGCTTGCGTAAAATCTGGCGAGGCAGTGACCCAACTAGACATGCGCTCATTAGAGCGATGAACATTCCCAGCTCTCCCATTTTACTTCAGTCGTGTCCTTACTATAACTAACGTTATAGCCGATGGAAAGTAAACGGTTCATCAAGACTGGTTATGTTGACGCGTGGCCTAGCGGAAATTGAAAGGATTTATGTTCGCCGGCACAACCGTAGCATTGACAAAATCGTCTACAAGCAGACATGCCACCTACCAAGGTCTCCCAGTTTCACTAAAGAAACTCGTTACACTTATTTGTTGTTTTGTTGCGTACATTTCTTAATTTGCTATTACCGTTATACTATTAAGTGTGTAAATATCAATACCGAGAAAGCTTTGTTTAACATGGTCTTAACATGGTCAACTTATTGACCTGGTCAACTTATAGACCATGTTAAGTTGACTTAGCATGGTCAACTTAACATGGTCTATTCATATTGACTACGTGATTAATAACGCTAACCGCATGTTAGGATACTTACGTCGCAAATTCTCTACCGCTCCCTCTTTCCTTAAACTTCTACTCTATAAAACACTCATACGTCCTAAACTAGAATACGCAGCATCAATATGGGACCCTACGCATGAAAACCTCACATATTTCTTGGAATTAGTCCAAAATAATTCCGTTCGCTTCATTCTTTCAAATTACAACCATACGGCAAGCATCACAGCCATGAAATCTAACGTCTCACTCCCACCGTTACAATCTCGCCGCAAAATTGGTCGCCTAACGCTATTTCACAAGCTATATCATCACGTTGCGCTTCACAACTATTTCAAGTCATCCCCCGTATACATTTCACGTCGCACCGATCACCGCCACAAGGTTGGCATCCCAACACGCCACGCCAAATCTTCTTTTCAGTCTTATCTTCCCCACACATCTGTGGAATGGAACCGCCTTCCCCCGATATTGCAGCCATTCCTGATAATAAAATCTTTCATAACGCTGTAGCTAATATTGTTTATTCTTAAGTAAGTTGATTGTGTGTTTTATCTGTTTCACTGTATTGTATACATTGTTTCTATACTATTTACATTTTCTGGATGTTGTTATTTGTTTTATTCTGGAGGAAATTTCTTTGAAATACCTATTTTCACTGTATTCTATTTCATTGTTGTTTATCCTAAACCCACTCCCCTCTGTAGTGCCTTTGGCCCTGAGGGTACAATAGATAAAATAAATAAATAAAATAAATAAACGGTACTGCAAAATTGTTCGTTAAAGTTGCAGTACGCCTGGGTTCCGCTTCACGACTGTCCGCCAGTAAGAATTTTTTAATGTGTTTTGTAGAAGCTGAGTTATCTGCAGTCACAATTTAAATTTCCGTGTCTTCGCGCCTTCCTCTCTCCTCTTGTCACTTTTTGCACGCTGGAAGGCCGGTCTCATCCACTCGGCAACACCGGCGGGCTGCCGACGCGTGCGGGAATTCCCCGGGTAGCGCAGCTTCCTGACACGTCGGCGCGATGCGGCTGACTAGCCGCGGCCGTGGTAGCTGCGTGAAGTCCGAAATAATCTTACCCATAGCCATTTCGTAACCGACATATGCATACGCGTGACACGGAGGGCGCGATTTCGAAAACATCGCCGGAAAAGGCACGCCAACTTTCGAGCACGCTTGTGAGTTCTCTGCTGCGTGTGCAACGTCTCAGATGTTTACGATAACAGAGTCTAGCGATTGACTGAGTTTACATACTGCGTTAAAAAGGCCTTCTAGGGGCCCTTCGAGAGTCCATATTCTCGTTTTTATTTTCCACTGAAACAAAAATAAAAACCATTACACACATGCCACCCGTATACTTGTTTCTAAAAGCAAAGGGCCCGCTCTTCACGCTAAAGCAGTCAGTGTCAGGGACATCGTATTCGCAAAAAATTACTGCCCTGTGACTCGTTTTCCGCCTCAGCGGCTCTCGTGTCTGGTCAGGTCACGACTGTCATTTGATCGCGAACTCTCGCACCAACAGCATTAGGAAGTTCGCCCCCAAGTTTCGGGATGTGCAACTAACGACAGATGCGCATTCTTTTTGTTTTGCTTAATGCCACCACATTAGATTAAGTACACTGGCAGTGAGTCGCCTGTCAGAATTGTAACAAACTGCACGCATTTCAGTGGGTTCCTTAATGCACGTTCAGTATTCGGCGATTTTTCTTCCCCTTATTCAAGAAGGCACACGCAAGTAGCTCGATACCTTAATAGATTAGTATCGCGAGGTTGTAGCAGCCAGCAGCTGAGGCATGAATCGCACCTTGATTCCTGGCCAAGACTACTTTCGCCACGTTTACTGCAATTCGCTTTTCTTCTTTTTTCTTTGCTGTAACAGCGCGCCTCCGAAACCCCCGATACCTCCTGTCGTCCTCGGCGTCACCCCTTTCACCCACGCATCCGGAGTGCTCATGGTGAACGCCGTCTTCGCTCGAGGAGACTCGCTGGTCATTCTTTCCTGCCCTGAGCCCAGCCTGGTCATCCCGGCCATTGCCAAGCACAAGGTATGCGCAAGAGAAGGGGCTCGCAGAGAAGCGCGAGAGGCATTTTTTTCAAATATCATCACAAAGCACCTCGTCAGAGATGGGCGAAAGCGCGACGTATCGGCATCGCTGGTAGGCTACATACGGGTGCGTACAATTTTAAACAACCGCTCTGCAAGGAGGTATGGTCCGTTGGGGTGTGTTTCAAGCCACAGCCGCGGGTTGTTGCGTCATTACTTGTTTCCTATAATGAACCGTGCTTGGCAGGTTGAAGACTGAATGTTCGAATATGTGATATATTTCGTTCACTTTCGTCATTATTCACTACTGAAGGCCTTCAAAAGCCCAGCTGTACTCTGCAGGACAGCGCTGTGTGGACGGCGAGACATCACCGAGAGCTGTTTAAGGGACACCTTCCGCCAATAACGACGCATAACCCTGCTGACGACTCTTAAAGGGGCTCTGCGCCGTTACTCAAGCATGAGGTCTTTTTTATTTGTTTAAAAGGTACGGAACATTGTGACTCCTGAACGCGCTAAAGGATTGCCGAAATCTTAACATTTAATATTTTATTCCTTTCCAGAAATTTTTGTTTCCAATCGGAGATGGTGTGGCAGCCAGAGTGAGCACTGCCTTTCTAATTGGATAGACGTTCAATTCGAATCTAGTTCCTTTATATTCGGGAGCAGATCCAAAGTATGATGTCTCTGAGTGCTGTAACTTTTCGCATGCGCCAAAGACTGAAAGAAAGGCGTGAAAGCGAAAGAAAACTAACAAGGACAACGCTAGCCGCGACACTTTCCATTCCGTTTCAAATTTTCGTGAAGGCGAGCGCTGTTGTACAAGCCAGACCGAGAAGGCAGCAAAAAAAATAAATTCGGTGGACACGCCTTGCCCAAAAATGTGTAGAGAAAATCCAGGCAGGAGGCGAAGTTGGGGTGTTACCGATGTTAGCCTTCCAAACCTACCAACAAAGAAACACTTCTTTTTGCACCGGTCTCTAGAACAGATGAATTGGTTTATTCAGATTAATCAGCACTGAAGAAAACATCCCTGTGGCCCCTCAAGCCTGTGCTGCGAGCAGGTGTCCACCCCCTGCACGTGCGTTGGCTACTCTGAGGTAGCGAGAGCCCCCAAAAATGCGGCGGGTTGAACTCTGAGAGCACGCGCTAGAGACGTTGCCCGCAAACATGAGTGCTTACACATTTCACAGTGCCTACACATTTCACAGGCAAAAAAATGACAACGGCCACACCATGTTGCGTAATGCGGGAAACTCGGAGAAAGCAGCATCTCTTATCCGCGCTGGTGACGCGGTTCGCTCTTGATGACGGTGTAAGAATAGGCTATTCTTGCACCGTGCCCTTGATTGAATATAGCGCAGATCTATGCACAAGCGTCCTCGCTCTGCTGAAGCCACAGACGGTACGCGTCTTCGTATAGGGGTTACAAGCAGTTATAGGTTACGGCGCAGGAGCAGTCTAATTACAGTGGGTAAACACTTTACCGTGAATGAAGGGATTGAGGAAGGGAAGAAAGGGGCAGAGATTGAAAAAAACTGACAATGTGCAACTCTCTCTGAACCTGGCAATTCAAGGGCTTACGCTTTAAATTTACATTTAGTGCTGCCCTATACCATACAAGTGGACACAGCCTATGTAAGAAACTTGTCTAAATTGCGCCGTTGCTAATCGCAGTTGCAAAGCATTAGATTTTCAATATACACCCTCATTGGTTCAGGACTAGTTTTAATGCAGCCAAGAACTCTGAGTAACGGCTGCTTCAACCCCGCGTATTTCTCGCAGGCTGTGTTCATGTTCGAGTTTCCGACGCACTTGAGGCTGTTGCTTAAGAGCCCACTGCTGGAGGACTACGACTTGAGCAGCCTGAAAGTGGTCAGTGTTGCTGGAAGCACAGTGCCGCCAGACTTGGTGACCGAGACGAAGGCTAAGCTAAAGGTCTTCGCGCTTGCGCAAGGTATGTGACGCGTCAGTTCATTAACCTACAAAAGTAAATATGTAGCACTGCACAGCCTTTTAAATTCCATGCAGATGTTTCTATGTATGGTTTTAAGGTACGTTCGTGAAACATATATGTCCAACGTCCTTAAAAATGCCGAAATAAAAAACTACTGCTCGTAGACCGGCGAAGGCAGCAACAGACTTGAATCCTTCAAGGTCATTAAGGTTTTTTTTTTTAGCCGAAAGTAGTTTTCTTCAATAGCCGCTTCCATTTTCACTCCCAGAGTGAAAAAATAACCGTGTCTTTCCTTCTTTCAAAATCTCCTCCTCTTCTTCTGCTAAAATGCACCTAGGTGCTTTTTGTTGCAAGCGCGCTTCGCGAGTAAGACTAAATTGGACCTTTTGGCCGATGTAAAACATGCTGTAGCCATCACTCCAATGTTTTTTTTTCCTTTTTCTGAGTTTCAGAAAAACATTTTGCACCAGTGACAACAGCAGCGTGTACGTCACCTACGCACAGCTGAATGAGGGAATGTGTTCACTTGTTCTTAAACTAGTTTTTTTTTTATCTTGCAAAGCAATAATACACAAAACACTATTTGGAAAACCCGAACCTTTTTTACTCCGCATCTAAGGGCCTATAAGGCAGTATTTTTTTTTAATAGACCATTTCAAAGTGCAGAATATGATGAAAAGGCAGCATGTCGCATGCATCTTCCAGCGTTTAGCCAATGCTTCCCTTCAAGTGACTGTAATGCACGTACACTGCAATTGGCGTTTGACATGGATGGGTGGTTTCTGCAGACTCTTCGAGTGTTTACTAGCATTAACTCGCTACACTCTCCAGGAATGACGGCGCATAATGGCTAATGTTCACGCAGGTTACGGCCTCACCGAAAGCTTCGGCGCTGGAACGTTCACATTGGGACAAAACGCCAGCAGCGACTGCGTTGGGACGCCACACTTCATGTCCCAGCTGAAGGAAAGTAACGCGACTACAGTGGACTGTATTATTATTTGCTTTTGAGAAACCTGTGCGAGCTTAGAACTCAGCCGATGGTGGTAGAAGCTGAAGCGGAGATGAGCATTCGGAGACTTGCCGGGTAGAGCGGCTTCTGTTGACGCAAAGATAATTGTAATGTTGTGATAACTAGGCAAAGTGGGCACAACCTAGCTATGGTGGTGATGTTGATCTGTCTGGTACTGTTTCGGGATATACGAAGCTGGTTACCAGCGGTTTCTGTCCGTGTGTATTTCTAACCTGATCCATGGAACTTTGCAGATCGTGGACATCACAACCGGGGAAAAATTGGGTCCCGGTCAGCGGGGAGAAATACGCATCCGGAGCCCCTGCTGCTGCATCGGCTACCTGAACAACCCGGAAGCCAGCGCTGCCCTCTACGACGAGGAGGGATTCTTAAAATCAGGTGCGGGAATGTTATCTGGCTTTTATAGATCCCGCATGCCATCGCCCGACTGCTCGAGGGCCCAATTAGAGAGAAAGACAGCGGAAAAGAAACGATAAGACAGATGCTGAAGCCTGTCTACCACCGTAGCAACTCGCCTAGATGTCTGCAAGCTCACTTTATGTGTTTTGGGGCAGGCATTTCAGCATGTGCTACTATACTTGAACGCACAGCTCATTCGCTTTTCGGAAGTTGTTCGGCTAATGGAGTCCTCACGAAAATGCCTTGATATAGAAAGTAGTATGCGATATATGAGACCCAGTTTTCCATTTACTGAGGAGCAACAAAACACGAATCGTACCGACAGCGCTGTGCCTGCTGGAGGAAGCGAGCCCTCGAAACATCGCAATTCAGTGAATGAGTGTTGTACTTGCGAAATTCCCCCCGCTTCAGAGGCACTGGACTGATCCGTGCGTGCTACATGGGGACACCCTCACTTCGTTGGAAGCGATCCACGCGCAGAGCACTGAGCCTGCGTTCGTACGCAGGTGACATGGGCTACTACAACGAGCAGGGCGTGTTCTACATCACGGACCGCGTGAAGGACCTCATCAAATGCATGGACCAACAGGTGCCTCCTGCGGAGCTGGAAGGCCTGCTGCTGCAGCATGAGGCTGTGCTCGATGTCGCCGTGGTCGGCGTACCGCACGATGATTACGGCGAAGCCGCCAGGGCCTTTGTCGTTCTGCGCGAAGGCCACGAACCGAGCCAGGCGCTCAAGGATGCCCTCTTCAACCTTGTGGCCGGTATGTACTTACCAATGCACATACAGCTTATGGACTGGTTGGTCGGCGAAATTATTTCAAGCTGACGGTTAGCCAGCGTGTATATTCTCAACTTTTGCTAACTAGTGGTTCCGTTAGCCTAGTGGCGTACTCTTGCGCTTACCAATGAAAATGAATGATGCTATGTAGCCCGCAACGAAATACGGTCATTAGTATTATATAGACCAATGGTCGATAACTGCTTGTTACTATTCATTTCAAATATCAGCGCATCTGCGAATTGTGAAACGGGTACTTTTTAAACTAATACGTGGCCCTCTGACATTCGCGTATTTGCTCGTCACAGATCAGGCAAGCTACCACAAGCACTTGCACGGTGGAGTTGAGTTCGCCGCCAGTATTCCAAAGTCCTTCACGGGCAAGCCCCTTCGGTCCTCTCTCAGGGATGCCCATGCAAAGCAAGCGCAAGCGTCACCATAGCACTGTACGAAGCGGCAGCTGCTCGCCACTCGGGGGATTATGGAGGACCAATGTAGCTGCTGCGCACGCTACTTCGCCGGTGTTGTACAACCGTTCAGCGCTGTATGTGGAACTGGAAATAACAACATTCTGTTTTCCTTCTCGCAGTGAGTAATCAGTGTTAGCCGTCTCCTTCAAGGTATCTTTGAGCATGAATGACCGCTATAGAAACAGTGGCGTGCAGAAGCATACACACAGCAGCATGCTTGAGCCGCCGCGGTGGCTCCGTGGTTACGGCGCTCGGCTGCTCACCCGAAGGACTCTGGTTCGATCCCGGTCATTTCGATGGAGGCGAAATTCTGGAGGCCCGTGTGCTGTGCGATGTCTGTGCACGTTAAAGAACCCTAGGTGGTAGAAATTTTCTGGAGCTCTTCACTTCGGCGTCCCTCATAGCCGGAGTCGCTTTGGGACGTCAAACCCCCATGAACCAAGCTAAACCAAACACAGCAACATGAATACATGTGCGGATATAAACCACAAGAAAATGAGGCCATTTAATGCTGCAGCTTCCATTTCTGAAATCTCAGTTTATTTGGATTGTTGGATATTGCTGTTTAAGCAACTATACTCCGATGTCATTGGCACCGCATGTACAGCACTTCCAGCCGGTGAGCGGCACCCCCACCAGCAGCTACGATGGCACTGCTGGCGTCGTCGTGCGGCTCACGCCTCCTCTCTTCACCACAGAAACCTTTCATCTACGAGCGCCTTCTTCACCAAGTTCCGCCTACTGAGATATCGCCGCAAGCCTTCGAGCATCTGTAATGCAGACATGCAGCAGACAAGCACGTTAATTACAAAATAAACAAGGAGTGAATGCGAATTATCTGCAACAGCTCTCGCAGCAAACGGCGCACAGATTTGTATCGGTCGCTGCAGGAAATGGGGTCCCAGATGAAAGACAGCACCCACAGTTTCATTTCACTTTCACTGCACTGCTGCCCTGCGGGCGCTTGAAAACAAGTGTAGTGGCCGCATCTGGCAAGGCACGTTAAAAACACGCAGGAAGTATCCGGACTTCGGGCATTTTATTGCGAAGTGATCTTCTGCCTCAGGCGCTCACCTTGTCTACAACGTAGGTGATGGCGGCGGCGAGAACAAAGTCACTCGACGCAAAATCGGCGACGCAGAACATCAGTAGGTCCCAGAGAACGAGCGTAAATTCGTGACCGTGGTAGATGACGGCGTCGAAAGAATGGCCATTATCTGCAATTGCCACCAGAAAGGTCACGGATCAACATCCGCAGGAAAAAAGAAAAAAATCATTATAAAACGGCGGCCGCAGTAAATGCCTTGGAACGCATTGCGTCACCGCGAGACTTCACAGCCCTGGCTCCGGCTGAAGGCCCATGTACGCGCCGACCTTGAAATCTTTCATTCGCGGCTACTCAATGGCTTTGATTTGCAGGTTTTACCGACGAAGTGAGCGCAGTACTGCTTGCTTTAGGGCAACACTAGATGCTCTGCGCTGTTTTACTGCCTCTGTGCTTCCTCTGGGTGAGCAATTGCGGAAGCATATGCAGCCTTTGTCAAAAGTTTGGAGCCCAAGGAGTTCACTTCTAAGCCCTCCAGTGGGGCTCTTGTTGCACCCATGGGAGTCCTGACTTTCGGAAGGGTGAAGTGGAGAGTTCCCCTGACCTTCCAGGGGTTTAGAACGCTCTTGATACCTAACGAGCCACACAACACGGCTCCTGAAGCAAACCTCGTGGACTCTGCACTTTTTACAAAAGGGACTTAATGCTGGCGAATGTAGCATGGATGGTGCCCCTGTCAGTATTTAACCATATCTACTCATTAGTGTCCTACAAGTGCAGGAGAGGAGGAGAGCTGTCACGAAACCATTCTGTTGGGCGCTCTTAACTGCGTCGCTCTGGCAAAATATTTCGACGCATGTGAGATCAGTGGAGACGTATAGTGGGTACATTTACTCGCTTATGATATGCGGGAGTGGCGAAAAGGCTGCCGCCAATTTTGGCTGTTCAGCTTGATCTTGCCACACAAACTGGGCAATTTCGTTTGGCGAGCACTCTCATAATCCGTTTAATTCTACCCCCTCGTGTGCATCAAAACTCTTACCGTTGTAAAAGAAGCCGCGGTCTACAGCATCGTTGAACTCAATATCAAGCAGCTTTTCGAACACTGTCCGATCTTTCACTGTGTAGTCAATATCTTTTAGTGACTGGAATAAAAAGGTTAGTCATCCGGTTAACTTTCAGAAAAATGTAGGCTGAAGCAAAATATATATTTCTTCATTCTGCTCTTTTTGCCTATTACAACTCACGCTTGTCTTCTTAATCCTGAATGTATAACGGCGAGATGTCATTTTCTTGACCTTCCCTCGCTTTACCGTACTGCCTCATTGTGTATGCCTTTGCCGCTATGCAACTGCCATGTAACTTTGAAATAAACGGAAAGTGTAACAAGCGACACCGCGTGATGTAAATATTCCACGGGTGCTCTTTAATCCCGGATTGAGAGAAACCACAGACTTTGCGTTTCTATTTTTATTTCATAACAATACCTAGCTGTATGATGCGCTTTCTCCAAGGTAGGGGTAGACCCGATGCAGACAGCGTCGATGTCGCAGTATGTCGTAACAGTAAACTTCCGCGCTGACCTAGTACCCCCCTCCCCACCCCCTTAAAAAAATTGCTGTCAAAGAGGGCCTGAGCCACAAGAGATGTGCTGCCCACGTGACTGAGGTGGCACAGGGAGCAAGTGTGCGCTAAGGCAAAAAAAAAAGGGGGGGGGGGGGGGGAGCGGCTTCAAGATATCGCTGTCGCTACTTTGCCCCAGGAGAAGGCGAAAAGTTTGTGTTTTACAAAAAGCATGCAATGCACGCATCATGCACTCGGACATCCACGTACGGCAAGCAGCACTCACGTGATCAAGGAACGCGGACAGAAACTTGGTTACAACGTTGTAGATATTCACTACAGTGTCGATGTTCACTCGTGAAAGATGTCCGTCCGCTGAAAGAATGTGACACGCAGGAGGAGGAATTCTATTTCGCCACTGGCTAAACACTACGCCAGCGTGATGTCGGCAAATGTCAAACTGCGCCGTGGCATAGAATAAGACTAGGTTTGTTGGGAACTGCGTCTCACCTGTCTGTATCCTGTCTGGTGCTTGAGTGTACTGAAAAGAGAAATTCGAAGACCTTGAACTTGGTCTTTTCAAAACAGAGGATAAACGACAAAACTCACTAGGGATGTAGGTGGGATCATTTGTGCACTTACAGAAGTCACAAGCACTGTCTTCGAAGTAAATGTCACCCACCGTATAAAGAGGCCTCCTCATCCGGCAGTACTGCTCGTAAATGTGACTGGGCAGCGTCATCTGAAATGTTTGCTGCTCCGTGTCTGGCAGCAGTCCCCTATGGCCGCACAGGTCGTCCTGGGTACAGGATTACAGGACAGGAAAAATGCCACGCACAGTATAATTGTGTGCACTTTGTACAGGGCCCGCGTTGAAGCAAAAGTCTTATGATTATGAGCGAGAGCAGAGCTCATGGTTGTATAAAGTTACGCCAACATATCACCGCGTGTCCCCGGCACCTTCGAAGTAAGCTAACTACGCGATCCAGTTAGACCGTTGTCCTCCGAGGCACACAAGAGGTAAATGTCAGCTACACGGCTCCGTACACAGAACCTATTAGCTGGCATCGGAAGAGATGGCAGGAAACCACTGTGCTGGCTTTCTCCTGTTTCGATTCCAACCCCGGTCATGTAAGTACATAGTTCTTTCCTTCCTCCATGCGTAAGTATCAGTTCGTTCGCACCAAACCTGAGAAATGGCCAAGTTGGATGGCGTTCATGCTTCCCAACATCGTGACGGAAACGTCGTTTGTGTGTGCACCTCAGTTTGTTTTTCGTCGCGTTGTTAGGAAGAATAAGCGTTCGCGAGAGCACGTCGCTATATTCGTGCAAGCTTTCGGATGCCTCGTCACGATGCGCTCGTGAGTGACCCAATTTTGGGAAGTCCGTCAAATTCTCTGCTACATCAATCCAGCAGTGACCCTCGTGCGTAATTATTTTTGTCTCGCTAAACTTCGCCTACACAGAAGACGCACAATGCAGCGCCAACTGTGGCAGCGTAAGTAATTCAAGCTTTCAGAGCTCACCGGCACTGAAATTTCGCCGTTCGTCGGACCCCTGAATGCACACCAGACACGCACGGACTAAAGTTTACGTTACGGCGTTGTGCAAGCGTTAAATACTGCCGACACGGCGTTTTTCCGATCGGCCCCAACACTCGCTCGCATACTGAGTCACGAATGAGCGTCCACTGTTTGCATGCACGACAGCGAGGCGCAATGGGGGGCAGTGAGTTCGCCCAGCCCTTCGAGATGCGCTCGAGCCTACTCCGGGCGGCAGCGCAGAAGCACCTCTGTGTCAGCTTTAGGAAACACGGTCATGCATTTCTCCCCTTCACTGCTGAAGGGTTGGGGACCTCACACTACAGCCACTCCGTGTCGACTCTTCGTCTCCCCGTTCTCCTCTGCCCTCGATGCTGCACCAGATGCGATACTCCTTGGAAGAGCCGGCGCTGTTCGCGTTTAAAGGGCGGCGTAGGACAGGTGTAGGCACAGATGCGCCTTCTATCACGTCGGCAAAGCCGTAGGCACTCGCTCCCACCTTGTGGGACGAAAGAACGCTTCAATCGCGCAGTACTGATAATGCTAAGTGCGAAGCATTTGCCCCATGTTTTGAAGCGAAAAGCTTCACTAGGCTCGTCAACACCGGGCTTCGCGTGAGCCACACTACAGATTTGCCACAGCTGCGCATGCGCAAAACCGAGTGACGTCACGGGGAGTGCAGGTGGCCGCTGCTGCCGCAGCCGTCGTAGCCACCGCGCGCTGACTCCGTCGTCTGACCGTGAAACCGAGTGACGTCACGCGGAGCGCAGGTGGCCGCTGCTGCCGCAGCCGTCGTATGACCTTTCGCCATGGAAGGAGGAGAAGAAGACCCAGAAGTAGTAGCGTGGGAGTTGGCTCAAAAGCAGCGAATATATGAAAAGTGCAAGGCTAGACAAGCGGCTGAAACGCCAGAATCACGAGAGGCACGCCTTGCTAAACGCTTTCCGCTTCGAGATATCCAGGCTTAACACATTAGCTAAGCCTCAGCCCAACTTTTAGCCCAACTTTTTTTTTTATTTAAAGGTGTTATTGAACCTACCTCTTCTCTGCGCAGCAGTTCATGCATCTCTTTCATAGAAACGTCGGCATGACCCTGAGCTGATCTTCCATGAATATAGTAGCCAAACTTGGGCTGAACAAATATGACCACGCTGATCTGAAGGCGTAAAAGAGAACAACAAAGAATGTTTGACATGTAGTAGTAGTAGTAGTAGTAGTAGTAGTAGTAGTAACAGCAGCAAAAACATTTATTGCAGTAAGGAAGAATTAGGGCACAGGTTAGATGTAGCATAGCGCGTATCGCCAGTCCATGTGCAGACATCTCCGACGCGTCAGGTGTGCCCGCAGCTGGCCTGCTCCTGGCGCCTCGGAGCCGTCTGCGTATGCGTATTGGCGGCTCGCGACAAGCGGTAGCGATGACGTTATATGCGCAACGCTAAATCTCCGTAATAACTTGTTCACGTAGATATAGCGGGGGAGGGGGGCGGTCACTAGACCTGTTATATTTGGAAACAGATATTCATTTTTGTTCGAGCAAGCAGATTTTATCGTAAGCCCATGCACATATAGTTTCACCTTTTCCTGCCTCATTACATCGGAGCATAAAGAACATGGGACGAGCCGATCAAATTTAAATGACGCAAGGGAACAATGAAGAACACTGCGCTATATTTTTCAGGTTAACGCAAAATCAACAGCGAAAACTATCGTCAGACGTGAATCAAGGGGGCAAAACATGTACCTTTTTTGGTAAACAGTGCTTATACAGGACGGCGCAGCAGTAGAGGCACAACACGACACGATCATGCGCCAACCAGCCCCACTGTCTAACTTGTTAAAATAATGCCTTGGAGTACTTACATTGCTCACGGAACAAAGGTCGACAAAGTGTTGAAGCTTGTCTTCGTAGAAACGTTCGTAGATAAACTTTTGTAGAACTACCTGAAAATGAAATATTTATGCCCCGTAAGGTGCTTTCACTTCGCATTCGAGACCGAATCAGAAAAAGATACGCGGCCTGTCAGGCAAAGTCAACGCGTGAGCGTTGTTGAGAAAAAAATGCCAAGATGACTGCGGCATTACACAAAGAGAAATTTTATCTCGAAGATCGAACTTGGCCTCATCGAACAGCCAGATTCTATAGGAAACGCAGACGGGCCGCGGAGGAATGTCACTGGAGTGGCTACGCATTGTCAACAGAATTGGCAAAGAGCACGGACAGCACAAGACAGGCGCGTTACCACGGAGTGCGGGTATACGTAGCGAGTAAGCCAGGCGCTGAGCAACGGCGGAGCCTCCATGAAAACGCACCTGCAGCAGCGCAATGAGCAGGTACAGGGACGCGGCAAGGGCGAACCGGCAGGCGGCGCTAAAAGGGATGTTGGCGTTCTTCAAGCTCCTTGCGTAGTAGCTCTCGGGGCTGGCAAGGGCTACGTATTCTAGTCCCAGGCCCTGCAACAAAAGAACGCGACACCAAGCGCATCTTAAACTAAAGGAAAATGGAAGCCGGTCAGAGCACCTTGGCTGTCCGCCGCGGTTCACAGTGTTCCACGAGCGCTGAAACGTGGTCCACGAGGTCCACAAGCGCTGTAACAGACTCATGACCAGTACGTGCTGCGATACAATAAAGTAAACACGTGCATCAACTAGCTAGCGATCCTTTCCGTTACCACATTGGCTGCCGACTTTTTTGCCGCTGACTGCCCGCATACGTTCAGCTGGCACGCCTAGTTTGCACTCTGCTCTTCCCTTTTGCTGGCAGGGCAGTTGGCACACAGGAAATGGTTATAAGTGGCTGGCGCTGCGTGTTTAGAACTCCACTGGACCTGTTTTAGCGTCGCATGGAAACCCACTACCACGGACACAGAACGTATAGCCCAACGGAAGAGCACTGAAAACAGTCTCCCTGGCAGAAGCGCAAGGCGGCTTGTCGCTTCGTCCTTTGGTTTGCCTGTCCAGAAGCCACGCCAGCTGACAGCCAGCCGGAAAGCCGAGGAACTCTGCATGTGTGCGGGCGTCACTGCTCCCGCAACAACTGAACAATAATTGCTGACCGTCGCCTGCAGTGCACTTTGAAGTCGACTCACTTAATGACCTAAAGGAATAGTAAAAAAATGATTATCTTTTTAACTACTAGGTATGAGAAGAGTTTCAATCAGAAAGTCGTACAGCCCGCTCCCACGTTAACCTCCCCCATGGCACCATTTCTGTGACACGACAAAGCGCATTTTTGCGTCCTGGACGTAGAGCAAGAAGATCAAAATATGTGATCGCCTGTTTCAGGAATCCACCTGTCGGCGCACGCTACTGTTCGGTGGCACAGCGCGTCCACGTTAACGCAAACGCAGTTGGCGTGAACACACGCGAGTGGGAACATTTTCGCATGCCTAAGGATTTCGTGCACTCAGTTAGTTCTATTAGCAAGAAATGTATTTCAGCAGGGACCATTCTTTTTCCGAAATTGTGCAGTACAGTGTTCCTCTTCATGCCTTAAACTCTTTCGCGAGAACTTTTGAAGTATTTTCAGCACTCAAAAGGAGTAATAATTATCCGCAACTAAGGTTGCTTTGTTTTCTCACTTAAACTAAAGACGACTACAAGACGCGATCGCCAAGAATACTAGTACTTTATTTTCTTCATTTTCGCGCAGTGAACCACTACGTCTTTAAACCTTGGTTCTATAGTTAGCTGGAACACCCTGCATACAGTGTCGACGAAAGCAGCTCATTCGTGCTCTGAAAACCGATAAGCCGCACATAGCGGCCGTGTAATGTAAAAATGAAAGCGCACTGATGCTGTCCAGACACCGCCAACGCGCGCCACTCGCCTTGAGCAGCAGGAGCAGCGCGAGCAGCTGCAGGGAGAGGGACACCCTGCGGTGGCACTGCAGCTCGCACCACTCGTTGGCCACGAAGTACGAGCGCCAAATGCTGACCGCGGTGCCCGATTCCCCGCCGCCCTTCAGGTCGGCGGCCACACTGATGCTGCTGCCCGCATCACTGGATCCAGTAGCCTGCAAGTGCCCACGTAACGCTATTACTCAACGAGTTCGCGACTTGCGTGCAGCACGAGGCATTCCAAGAAAGAAAACTGGCTCGGCAGCCTTGGAGAGCTCACGCGTGCAGGCCGTACGGGTGCTTTATTACCACGGCACTTCCGTCAGTTGGCAAGCTCACTTACTTCCTTCAAAACAAGCATAAGAGCAGAAACAAAAAGTTCAAAGTTTCGCGTACTTAAACTTTTCACTCGAGGGCTTAAACAGCTCCGTCAACATTAGCACAGCCATGGCCAGCGGCCTCTGTAAGTCAGGTGATGCTCCTGGAGGCGAACGGAAGACGGATATATAAAATCCGAGCTGGAGGGCAAAGCCTAGCTGTTGTACAAGTCATTTATTCGCTCCCACTGTGCGTTCATAAAAAAAAATGCTTCGGTGCAGCATCACTTGTAAAGCGCCCCATGGTACCTAGGACGTTTTTCGTGGCCGACGAAAAGGCCGTCCTGGTTGGTCCCCTTCAACATATTATGAAACTGATGATGAATGATGATAGTCCGCTGAATCTATGCGCAAATGGTTCAGGTACACGCGAGCAAATACTGCCTCCTCTGACTTTACACGTTGCAGAGGCATTGCCTTGCCCTCCTACCTGCGATGCGTCTCCAGCCACTGAAAGTCGCGAGGTGTCTTTCCGCCCGGGACGCGGAATACGTGCCATGGCGTGGGGCCTCTCCCAGTCGAGGAAGAAAATGTCCGCGCTGCTCTGGAGGAACACGACGTGGAGCAGGTAGAAGGTCTGGCGCAGCGAGCCAATTAAAATAAAAAAGCGGATCCATCCAATTGGCGCCATCAGTGACTTTGCAGCGATGTTGCAAACAATTCTAAAATGTGCAGCATTCAAAGGTGACATATACACAACCTACTAAAGGTTTAGCGCAGGCACCAAGGACAGGCAAAGAAGTACACAATACAAGAGTTAACTTTCAATTGAACATTTAATCGGTTCCTCCACTCAGTCAAAGAAAGAAAACGCGCATGTGAAACCAACCCACTCACAAAACGTCCGAGCAGTTTCGAAAAGCGCTGTGAAAAGACTGGTGAAGCTTGGGAAAGACACGCGAACTGGGGCTCAGACAATGCAAATGCTTTCACTCTGGCAATGGTACTTCACTTACACAAGGACATCTACACTTTCGCCGACAGGAAAGAGCGCTCGAATGCATTGAAAATATATAAGGCACGTGACATACGAAGTTCAAGTTAACTACATCCGCCTGACACACTCCGCTGAGTGACCTCACATGGTGCGCTTTCCTTCATATCTTGCGGACAACTGAAAATGACATATAAATGAAAAAAGGGCTTTATAATGGGGCCGCTCTGCTCTGCAAATGAAGCTAGGAGTTGATGAAATTACCGCTACTTGTTACTGAAACGCAGCGATAGATTTACCTTCATGACAAATGCAAAGATGATGTACAATTTGATGTCCCTTTCCTGGTGGGGGCTTGGCAGAAGCATGTGAACGACGTCTTGGAACTGTAGTAAACCGCACATCGCAAAAAACGTCACGCTGAGAAATGACCTATGAAACAACACCCAAAAAATTAGATAAATTTGTGAGAGACGGATGAACACCTCATGCACCTGAACTGAAAGATCAAAGGAGTAAAAGCTGTAAAAGCATGAAGATGGGATTAAGCAAATGACCCACCACGGTGGCTTAGTAGCTGGGGCGTTCTGCTCCTCGCCACATTGTCGCGGGTTCAATTCCCGGCTGAGGCAGCCGCATTTCGATGAGGGCGAAATGCAGAAACGACCAAATGCTGTGCGGTGTCAGTGCATGTTGAAGGGAAACTGAACAGGTTATAGAATTCGGTGACCTTCAAGGGTTGTCTGTATCTTTGTCTGTAGCACGAAAAAATTCTTTAACCGATGATTGATTTTGGAAAGCATACGAATTCCGCATCACCGGATTACGGAATTTGACGAAATAAAAGCAATCCGCGTTGCCAGAAGCTGTTTATTTGTCACGGCAATAAAGATGCATCCGCGTTCGGTGATATACGCTCTTTCTTCTCTTTCTCGCTATTTTTTTTTCGGGACGCGAACAGTTCAAGACCAGCACTGGAAGCCAGTCGCACTCGTTCAACGCTGCATAGTAGCAAAGAACTGAAGTTAATGGGGACAGGCGCGATTTTTTCAGGTCCGGCAAGCTGTTCGACAACAGGCCCGACACCGCACATCGAAGCACAGAAATCGATATCCCTTCGGTTTTGACCGCAACCGGATAACCACATACTCCGGAAACTGCCCCTACTAGATGTCCAGCAGGATAACGGCGTCTCCGCGTTCACTTGCCAAACTGTCAAAACTGCCCACAACGCGCCTAGTTCGGAAAATCCAAGTATAGCAGAGCCGCCTTCCGGTATCTAAAGTTCGAAATGTAGCAATAATTAAATCATGTTTACTTTT
This sequence comes from Amblyomma americanum, assembly GCF_052857255.1. NCBI lineage: Eukaryota > Metazoa > Arthropoda > Arachnida > Ixodida > Ixodidae > Amblyomma > Amblyomma americanum. Next base: position 152,240,279 of record NC_135497.1, on the reverse strand, counting down.
AACCTTCGCACTATTCGAAATCTGTTTGACATGAGCCGAAACTCTATTCATCTTAAGGCAATACAATACGGCTCTATGCAGCGGGGCACGCACGGGCCCCTATACGTCGGGTTTTGTTTTTGTTGGCGGGTGTATTCTTAATATTTTTACAGTACGGCTTGTTGCATTGTAATCTAGCCAGTACTGACGTCTCCTCTCGCCAAACGAAGACAGGCAAGGAAACGTTATCGTAGCAAGTTATTGCGTGGCTTTGAGCCTATGGGTTTATTGGGCGTTTAACGCCCCAAAGCGACTCCGGCTATGAGGGACGCCGCAGTGAAGGGCTTCGGGGAAATTTCGACCAACTGGGGTTCTTTAACGTCCACTGACATCGCACAGTAGACGGGCCTCTAGAATTTCGCCTCCATCGCGTGGCTTTGATCTCGCATAAAATTTAAATAGGTTGGCAATACTTACCTTGAACATCAAAAGCCAGTTAAGACATGTAGATAAAACCACGATTAGGAAAACGCTGGACAGGCTGGAACACGTGTACGTGATGAGCTTGACCAGAGTCTGTGGGCAGAAAACAAACAGCTCTGACCGCATCACATTTAAAAGCGACTGCAAAATGCGCCCATGCCGGTTGCGCATACTCATGTGGATTTATTGCCGTACTTTTTTTTTAACCATAAAACCATTCTCGATCTGAAAATTTTCTAGTATGCTACCTTGCCTTTGCAATATTGACGCACTCGTGAGATAATCGGTTAAGGTCGAGTTCTGTAATAGAAAGTTATGCCCGAAGCGATGCTTAAAGGGACATTCCGGGGGTTTTTCGAACATTTTGAGTCAATAGTCGCATAACATTGCTCAAAATCCTCTATCTTCGCCACAACAAGCCGTTTTTCACAATACCGAGTGGAGCCATTATAGAACAGCGAAAACTGAAAACCAAGAACGAAACTCAGTCCGTGGCCAGAGACGATGAATTGCGTGACGCGGCGATGACACCACAAACATTATTAGAACACTCGTACGCGCGTTGCATGGTTGAAGCAGCGACTGAAAACGATGAGCCTTTTCCCAAAATGCCTGAGACGACGTAACACAAGTCGGTATTAACGAGCGGATAATGTTTGTGACGTCCAAAAATGCAGTGCTGACAAATCAGCTGAACTGAGGCCATAAAAATGGTAAATTTTAAAATCGATTTGAGCCGGAATGAAATGTCGCGTGGCTGCCAAATCTGGTGGAAGTAATCACGAACGAGAGAAAAACCTACAGTATACATTTCATTGGAATACGATAACCTCGAAAAACCCCGGGAGCTGTCCTTCAATTTAGATACCTGTACTTGTTATGCAGGTCGGAGGCACAAAAAGCATACGAAAGTGAGAAGACACGCCGTCATCAAGTATTTATATCCAACAGTCTTGAAAAAAGAGCAGCGCATCGCGAACAGATATTCATCGCAACAAAAACACAAGGTGTAAGCAGACAATCCGACACGCACCACAACATTGATTGAGACTCTCCCTGATCTTCGTGTCCAACTCCAGGTCTGAATGCAAGCCCACAGAACGGCAAGGGCGCTGAGGACGCCCAGCGCAATCTGCGACAACGAAATTAGGCAATGAGTTACGCTGAAGCGGTCGCCACATTTTACGCTAAGTTGAAATTTCGGGTACATCAACACGAGTGGAACGCAGTGGAAAAGAAAAACGTTTTGAGTGATGGCGTTTTTTTTTTTTTTGTGGTTTCAAGATTTAAATTTACCAGGTGGCTGCTCACACGCTTTGTCATTTGCCGTCTTGCATGAATAGTTGTGAAGAAAACTCTTTGCGGCTCGTGCTACGTTGAAAGCCGCATCCTACAGCTGTCGACGAACTGAGTGCAAATACGTTCTACGGGATCATAGGATTTCTATTTATTCATTTATTTATTTATGGATACTGTGGCCTTCTTTCCAAGACCTTTGCAGGGTGGATGTACAAAAGTTCCGGTTGCGTGACCGAAGACGCAAAAGTTACTCGCTCTATATATACAGGTATGTAGAAAGGCACGCAATAGTTCCCGCAGCGGTGGCCTAGTCGATTGAGCATCCGCCTCGCATGCGGGAGGTGCGGGGTTCGATCCCCCGTGCCACCGGGTACCCACCGGTGATATACATTAAGTGCAAGGTTTCCCCTGCCTGCTTCTTGAGGGTGAAATGCTCGGGAAATGGGTCTTTGACCCCACCTTGAGCAAAACGAAAACACCTTGCGCCATGGCGCTCTTTGGCCGCAGATGCCCTTGCACCATAAAAATGCACTATCATCATCATCATCATCATCATCATCAATAGTTCAAATCTTATACAACACGCAAAAGGCAAGGATAAGAACACAAAATAATATAACTCGCTCATACAAACAGATGTCACTCATATAAGGACAATGAACGTTGGGTTGCCATCCCGTTTGAAAGACGATTCCCTTCATCAATACTTAAAGGGAAAAAGGAAAACTAAGAAATTCTTTCTAGTAGCTCATGACGCTAATGTCAGTGAGTGTCGTTCTCGTGTAGCATCATGATCAGCCTGACTAAGCCCACAACAGGGCAAAGGCCTCACCCATGTCTCTCCAATTAACCCTGTCCTTTGCCAGCTGCGACCACCATGTTCGCGAAAACTTCTTAATCTCATCCGCCCACCTAAATTTCTGCCACCCCCTGCTACGCTTGCCTTCTCTTGGAATTCACGAATTCACTCCGTTACCCTTAAGGACCGGCGGTTATTTTGCCTTCGCATTACATGCCCTGTCCAAGCCCATTTCTTCCTCTTGATTTCGACTAGGGTGTCATTAACCCGCGCTTGTTCCCTCACCCATTCTGCCCGCTTCCGGTGTCTTAAAGTTACACCTATCATTTTTCTTTCCATACCTCACTACGTTGTCCTTAGCTTAAGCTGAACCCTTTTCGTTAGCCTCCACGTTTCTGCCCCGTAGGTGAGTACCGGTAAGATACAGCTGTTGTACACTTTTCTCTTGAGGGAAATTGGTAAACTGCCACTCATGATCTGGGAGAACCTGTCATATGCGCTCCACCCCATTCTTATCCTTCTAGTTATTTCCCTCTCACGATCCGGATCAGCCGTCACTACCTGCCCTAAGTAGACGTATTCCTTTACTACTTCCACCTCCTCGCTGCCAATTATTAACTGCTGTTCGGTTGCAAGTCTGCTGAGCATTACTTTGGTTTTCTGCATGTTAATTTTTAGACCCAGCATTCTGCTCTGCCTGTCTAACTCATTGATCATGACTTGCAGTTCACCTCAGCAAGGCAATGTCATCAGCGAATCGCAGATTATTTAGGTATTCTCAATTTACTGTTATTCCCAAATGTTCCCAATTCAGGCCTCGGAATACCTCCTGTAAACAGGCGGTGAATAGCATTGGCGAGATCGCGTCTCTCTGCCTGACACCCTTCCTTATTGGAATTTTATTGCTGACTTTATGCAGGACTATAGTAGCTGTGCAGCTGCTATATATATCTTCCAGTATTTTGACATAAGGCTCTTCTACCTCCTGATTACGCAATGCCTGCATGACTGCTGAGGTTTGCACTGAGTCAAACGCATTTTCGTAATCAATGAACGCTATATATATATATATATATATATATATATATATATATATATATATATATATATATATATATATATATATATATATATATATATATAGGGGTTGGTTATATTCTGCGCATTTCTCTATCACCTGACTGATAGTGTGAATATGGTCTATCGTCGTGTATCCTTTACGAAGGCCTGACTGAAGTCTAAGGTTGTCCTGATTCTATTAGCGATTACCTTAGTAAATACCTTGTAGCATAAACAGTGGAACAAGTGAGAATGTGCAATGTATCAATGCTATAGCGTCCATTTATAAGCTGAAAAAAATGTTTTAAGCGCCATGTTCGGTTCCTCTGTGACACCGATGGCAACCCACTTCGCTCGCGGAGTATTTATTTCACGGCGACGCATTCGTCACGACAGAGATAACCTTACTCAGCTTTCTCTTCGCCTTCCGGTTTTCTGCAGACCGAAAACACGAGCAGAGCATTAATGGAGCATACAAGAAAGACGGCCGAGCTCACCGGCATGTCTTGAGCAGCCTGGCTGTAGTCGGACGAATATGTGATTGAGAATGAGATCTGAAGAAGATAACAGATAAGGTTAATGCAACATCGACTTCAGCAATACATCTTAACGTGTACGCCACAAAGCATTAGCACTGCCAGAGCAAAAAAATATCCGCCAGTCACAGCTGACAACTGTTCCTGCTATTTGCGGAGTAGAGTGAATTTAGTGTAACAATTCACACCGGCACACAAAATAGTAAATTCTAGTCAGGGGTAATAAGTTGGAGAAAAGAGTAAACAGCTCGTGCATACTGCCGCGGAATGCAAGGCAATCTTTCGTAGCCTGCCCTCGGTAGACCTCACGCTTTCTCTAGCCTATAACGTAACAAATCCATCCCGCTGTCACTCACAGGTAGCGTGGCATCCTGCTCGTAGGCATCCCAGGAAGCCTCGGCGTATCTCACGGTAAGCAGAGGCGGGTGAATAGATCCGGGCTTCCCTTTCTTGTGGAGAGTGATGCTGCACGCAAAAGATGGTAGGCAGCAGAGTGCCGCAACCACTACACAAGAGTATATCTTGGATGAAAAAAGAAAGATCCGCTCACTGCTGACAACAAATGCTCCTGAAGGTTCAAAATTAAAGACTGCTCGCGGGTACTGCGTTTTCAACGTGCTAAATAAAATTTTCGCGTTGACGTCCTGCATTTTGCGCGGAAAACCAGAAGCGCACGACCACTATAGCATCGGGTATTTAATTTTAAGGTGTCCTATAGCGTCCGCGAAGACCTTCTGTTCTCTATTATATCCCCTAGTGGTGGCATTTCTGCACGCCCACACTTAACACAACCATCGTCCGGCCCTTTTCGGTTCCCGCAGGCACTCATGCAATAATTGAACCGTGCGTCGTCGACGTGTACTTACTGGATGTTGATTTTTTCTGCATAGCGTAAAAACTTGGCTGAAGGCCGCACGTTGCGGGGGGAGCTGTCGCTTCCTGCTCCAGTGACAGGATCGACCAAGAAAAACCTCCTGACCAGCTGCCAAGACAGTGCGCCCTCCTCTGCAAACAGCCGCCAGCGGAAATTACGAAGGGAACCTGAAGAGTGCAATTAATGGAAAACCTACTACAGACAATCTCGACAGAAAACAGCCAAGATAGCGAGTGTTTCCCCTAAGATCTGATTTTTTTTAAATAGCCTTTTTGAGTTAGAAGAGCGCTTTTTTCGGAAAAGCATTTTCAGCGATGTAGCGCATCAGAATCCAGCTAAGACATGCTGACTAGTAGGCTGGTTGAATAATATTGAATAGTTAACTTTTTAACTACTACTGTTCGTCGCCTTAATTATTGATAGGCGTGTAGCCCGCCATAAGTAATATCTATATTGTCACGTGGTGGCGACAGCGTCGTATACAATAGACGAGGTGACTGACGTGGCACTATAGAAGGAGCTCTTTATTGGGCTGACCTGCGCCCACAAAGAACTGAACTCGGCGGCGGCGATAGCAACAGGCGTACTTGGCGGTCGTCGAACAGAATCTCAGCCGCCCTCGGCCGCGCTCATTTTAAATCTGGGTAAGAACCTTCCCAGTAACGAAACAGTAACAGTAACGAAAGATGAAGTAAAGAAAGCCTAAGAAGCAATGAAAAGGGGAAAAGCAGCTGGGGAGGATCAGGTAACAGCAGATCTGTTGAAGGATGGAGGGGACATCGTGCTAGAAAAACTAGCCACCCTGTATACGCAATGCCTTATGACCTCGACTGTACCAGAAGCTTGGAAGAATGCAAACATTATCTTAATTCATAAGAAGGGAGACGCCAAGGACTTGAAAAATTACAGGCCGATCAGCTTACTATCCGTTGCCTACAAAGTATTTATTAAGGTAATCGCTAATAGAGTCAGGGCAACGTTAGACTTTAATCAACCAAATGATCAGGCAGGCTTTCGGAAAGGATATTCCACAATAGATCATATTCACACTATCAATCAGGTGATAGAGAAATGCGCAGAATATAACCAACCTCTATATATAGCTTTCATTGATTACGAGAAAGCATTCGACTCAGTGGAAACCTCAGCAGTCATACAGGCATTGCGTAATCAGGGGGTAGAAGAGCCTTATGTCAAAATACTGGAAGATATATATAGCAACTCCACAGCTACTATAGTCCTCCATAAAGTCAGCAATAAAATTCCAATAAGGAAGGGCGTCAGGCAAGGAGACACGATCTCGCCAATGCTGTTCACCGCATGTTTACAGGAGGTATTTCGAGGCCTGAATTGGGAACAGTTGGGAATAAGAATAAATGGAGAATACCTAAATAATCTGCGATTTGCTGATGACATTGCCTTGCTGAGTCACTCAGGAGGTGAACTGCAAATCATGATCAATGAGTTAGACAGGCAGAGCAGATCGATGGGTCTAAAAATTAACATGCAGAAAACCAAGGTAATGTTCAACAGCCTAGCAAGGGAACAACAGTTCACTATTGGCAGCGAGAGCCTAGAAATTGTGACGGAATACGTCTATTCAGGGCAGGTAGTGACAGCTGATCCGGATCATGAGAGGGAGATAACTAGAAGGATAAGAATGGGGTGGTGCGCATATGGCAAATTCTCGCAGATCATGAGTGGCAGTTTACCAATTTCCCTCAAGAGGAAAGTGTACAACAGCTTAATCTTACCGATACTCCCCTACGGGGCAGAAACGTGGAGGCTAACGAAAAGAGTTCAGCTTAAGTTAAGGACAACGCAGCGAGCCATGGAAAGAAAAATGATAGGTGTAACGTTAAGAGATCGGAAGCGGGCAGAGTGGGTGAGGGAACAAACACGGGTTAATGACATCCTAGTCGAAATCAAGAGAAAGAAATGGGCTTGGGCAGGGCATGTAATGCGAAGGCAGGATAACCGCTGGTCCTTAAGGGTAACGGAGTGAATTCCAAGAGAAAGTAAGCGTAGCAGGGGGCGGCAGAAGGTTAGGTGGGCGGATGAGATTAAGAAGTTTGCAGGCAAAGGGTGGATGCAGCTGACAAGGGGTAGGGTTAATTGGAGAGACATGGGAGAGGCCTGTGCCCTGCAGTGGGTGTAGTAAGGCTGATGATGATGATGATGATGATGATGATGAAGAACCTTCCAGATAAAGATCAAAAAGCGGCTGCAGCAATCTCGACAATGTGGACGCAGTTTCGTGTGCTGTGATCACTCGACAAAACTGGTCGCATCTCGCCTCACAAATTTATAAAGCCGCGCGCCGGAGGCTTTCAGCATGAATAAACAAAAGTGCAAATCATTGCGGCAATATCAGTTTTTAAGTTCGAAAAACGCAGTTACACTTGGCGCTTTGTGGTCCAAAAAATGTTGGCTATTTCGACGAGTTACGTGCACCAAAGGGGGAGGGGGGGGGGGGTTACTTTGCCTGCAACCTTTTCGAAAGCGCATGTATTTTGGTGTGATGTAAGAAAAATTTGTTGGGCCATGGCGCTGACGGTAACTGCGCATTAGAACTTATAAAACCTTATATGGATATTACTCACAGTGGACTACACGTCTCTCAATAAATAAGGAGACTAACAGCAATAGTTAGACAGGCGACTATTCCATATTAGTTAACCACCATACTAGTTACCTCGTTTTGGCTGTATTCTGTTGGGCTACACTGCTGAAAATGCGATGCCGAAAAAAGCGCTCCCTAACTAAAAAATCCTACATTTAAAAATTGCAAAACGTCACAGGTGAAGCACCTGGTATATGGTTACTCGTATGCAAGACGATAGGAAACTTACGAAGCACCCACTGCCTCAAAATTTCTAAAAAGAAGTTTAAAAAACTGCCTTCACCGTTAGTTCCCATCCAGATAGATGGTTTCAATAATCACACGTTTTTGATTGCCCAAAAGGGCCCTGCGCTCTCTTCTGGCTTACCACTGTGCCTTCTTGAGTTCTTTTCTAAGTTCTCAATTTTCACAGGAACCGGATAGATCTTCTTTATACCGTTCTGTCTGCTCTCTAAGGCTGCGAAATAAGAAAAAAAAAATCACGGAACAATAGGGGAGTCCGTTAGTACAGAACTGAAATGAAGAAAGCCCGAACGTAAAAAGATATACTGGACTTACAAACGTCATAAAACACAAGCTTTGATTCATCCCAAAGGCCTCTTGCTGGCTTTTGGCACTGAAGTGAAATAAAAAAAAAATTGCATGGCTGTAAAACCTCTTCATACGTTCCTGTTCCTCCAAAGAAAGGAAAGAAACCAGAGTAAACGAAGGGTACAACACCCACCTCTTCATTAAATGTCGTTCCAAATCGAAGTATATCCTTATTCGCCAGGGATGTATCACAGAGCTAGGGAAGAGATACACAATCTGTAAGTTATACGGAAACACAGCTTTTAACGCAGACTCACTAAAATTTCAGCACACCGGTACGTACTTACTTTCTGTGGCAACTAAAAAAAAAATCGCGAGCTTGCGCTTACACTGAGTTCCCGAATCTTCAACGGTCCTATAGCAATTAGCTTCCCTGTGAGGCTGTACTTGGCAACGATAAAGTGAAGGTAGGAAGACTGAAATCAAAGACCGTAATGAAGATGTTAATCTGGAAACTTATAATTCAAATACACTAGAATAAGAGATACAAGACCCCTCCCAAGTAATAATAGCTTCCTTACATTCTTCCAATGCTTTATAGTGAACTGGTTTGGAACGTCTGTCCTTGAAATAATGAGGTTGGCATCATCATCCAAATAAAAGAGCCAGGGCAAGCCTTGGTTGCTGCGAGATATTAATAGCAAACATTCATGCAAACGCCCATTTCTTTTTTTTCACCAGATGCAAAAAGTGTGGTGCAATCCATTGTGTAAGGGGTGGTGCAAACTACAGAACCTTGTGTTCAAAAAAATTGGTGGTGGTTTAGTTTTGGTTAAACCTGGAGTGACGCGATAGCTACAGCTGGCCGAGTGGAACTTGGTCACGCGACCAAACACGTAACGAACCACGTGATCAGCCACGGCGCCGCGCCGCCGGTAGCTGCTCCGCACCACGTGACCAACCACGTGACAGCGTGGCGGCGCAGCCACGGCGTGGTGACACAGCCACAGGGTGTCAGCGCAGCCATAGGGTGCCAGTGCAGCCACAGGGTGGCGGCGCCGCAACGCTGACGGCTCGAAATGCTACCGTAATATAGCTATCGCTACAAAAGTTGCTCTCTTACACGTAGTCAACCACAATGAAGTGTGCCGACGTTGGCTTCCTCCATGTCTCACACAGTGCTCCTTTCTTTTTAAAGGCAAAACAGCCAGTTCGTCATCACAGTTGAAAGCACCGCTCAAAGAGGTGACTGCATATCGAAGTCTGTGGGGTTGCTAGCGCGGCTGGGACCCTGCACTCAGGGCCAACACCACTCCGCTAGTTCGAACCACAGCTGTGGCCACGAGAAACAACACACCAAGTTATAGCCTGCAGGCAGACCGTTTACTTCCCAAATGTATACGACGGCCTCCCTCGGTTGCGCGAAGGCAGCAGGAAGGCAAGCACAGGAAAAGCTTGTGTCATCTGCGCAGCAGGTGTAGTCGCTTGTCTCCGTCCGCTGCGTACGGCGTCGCTCTCTAAAGCTTTCTCCCGACGAAGAGCCGAAGACCTGAGGGGAAAAGGAGGGCCGTCCTAGTGACGACGCAGGCGCCTCTTCCCCAATTCCTCCGCTGCCGCACGGAGGGGAGGCCACAAGAGATGCCTGGGCCCACACTCTCACGCTCTTAATCGTGACCCCCTGCCGGGAGCGAAATGGGGTGGGTTTCCCTTTTGGCGTTGTCCACCTGGTTCCTCAGCAGGTCCATGCCGCCGGACGAGATGCTGGGCTCCGGGTTGCCACGCTTTGCCTCTGGGGTCCCGGGCAAGACGAGACTGGCGGCCGCGACAGTCGGCTTGCTCTGCATAAAGGCCACCTGTCGTTAGCTCGGCCTCGCGTTGTTGCTGGAACCACCGCCGTGTGCGATAGGGTGAGGGCGAAGTTTAATGGCTTGCTCCTCGGTTGCGGGCCGTCAATGCGACCCGCCAAGCGCCGCTCTCTTCAGACGCCTGTGAAGCCCCGGTGGCCGTAAATCAGGGCAGCTGGCGGGGGCTCGGTCCCTCCAATCAGACGTCTTGCAGTGTTCCGGGTATAAAAACTACACCAGCTTGTGTATACACACGGGCCGAGTCGGCACGAGTTGAGGGGCTTTAGGCACCTTTCCTCTCGCACCAGACCCCTCAGTGGTCGGCATGGGTGACATTCGGCGAGTTCGCCGATTTCGGATATTGTGACGCCGAGGGCAAGGACTTCCTTGCATTAGGTCCGTCCGCGCAAATTCGCGCCTCTTGCGTTTTTCCGTCGACCACTCGATGTCGAGCTGTTTAGGCAACCGACGCAGCCGGCGCCGCCGTGTGCGCGATCTCACGCGTGCGCTGTTTTCCCGTTCCTCCAGTGAGTTCGCTGGCTTCGGTTATTACAACGATGCCTGTAGAGAATTCTCTGCGCTTCGTTCGCCTCTGTGCAATCATGCGCGGGCGGAGTTTCCGCTTCCACAGCAACTTCCCTCGGGAAGTACTGTTCAAGCTCTCGCAACAAGCCCGCTGATTCGACCCTACCTCGGGTCTTTCAGCCGGTAGTTCAGCCGCAAAAGCTTCTCAGCAAACTGAAAGGGTTCTACCCATTTGGGGGCCAGACCGGCCGCGAAGCCCGCGTTTGCATCGCGGAGTGCATGATTGCGCTCAAGAACCAAGTCTCCCACCTGAAAGTCCACGTCTCTGTGCGCACGTTCATGGCTGGCCTTCTGGCTTGCCCTGGCCTTCTCGCGGATGCAGTTCGCCTGTTTAATGGCATTTTCCAAATACACGCGCAATCACCCTGCGTAGTCGCCGACATCTAACGTGCCTCAGAGGACATCATCCGACCCCCTAATCGTGTCTGTTGGCGAGTTCAGCTCTGTGGCAAGCATGAGAAAGGCCGGCGTGAAGCCGGTCGAGCAATTCGGACTCGTGCGCAAAGCGAGGAAATATATCGTCCAAGCGAGAATCTCACTCAATGTGCAGTCTCGCACATGCGCCCAGGAGCGGCTTGATAACTCGATTTCGGTGCTCGCTCACATTGGACTGTGGATGGTAGGACGTGGTTTTCTGCTGTCGGACACCCACTGCTGCACACTTATCACGAAAGACGAAAAAATACATGGCATTACCAGTGATCAGGCGCTCAGGGAAGCCGTATCGGCAAAATACTTCAGACAGCTTTGCCAGGATCGCCCGGGCAGTCGCTTTTCGCAGCTTTTACAATATAGCGATTCCACTGAAGTTCCACGTGGATACCAACACGTATTTGGACCCCTTTTTTCTGCGCGGCAGCGGCCCCATCAAATCGCACGCCAGGGTCTCCCAGGGTTTTATGCTTATGATGGGCTGGAATAAGCCAGGTGGCTTCCCGCCTCTAGGGCTCTCTTTCTCGGCAGACATGGCATGTTCGTATACGTACCTATATACGTATACCTATACGTACGTCAGCCTTCATTCCCGGCCAGGTATGTATATAGTGAACCGACAGAGCTTCTGTCATGTCTTCTGTGCGGTCCCGTGACCGTCAGCGTTGCGATAGTGACGCATAGCGGCGCGTCGCAGTTTGCGCGGAATAACAACTTTGAAGATATTGTTTGAGGCCCCTTTGCCTGGAACATATTTTAGCAAACTTCCGTCAAGGTCCGGTAGGAAGTTCTCCAACTAACGTTCAGCGGTACTGGCTGCTCTAGAGTTAGTGCCAACCACACTACCAGTGGCTTCACAATTGAATTTGGCCTGACTAGTCGCAGGGCCCGTCTCTTCACTAAAGCTTGTGATCAATTGAGAAAATCAGTCTTCTTGCTAAGCCTTGACAAGCTCTTCTCTTCTGTAGAAATCCTTCCGAGCAAGCACCGAGAGCGGACGTACTTTTCGACAACTCCATCTATCAGCGAACCTCAACCAGTCGCTCGCAAATTCCGCGCAAACCGTTTAGACAGTCACCCGCACGAAGCTGCGGCTGTCACCGCCGCCGCCGCCCAGTGGCCCTCGGCCCGCACCCGTCGCCAGAGAGTCTCGACGCCGAGTGACGAGCTCCCACCTACAGACCCGGCCGCCTCATGTACGCCTTTCTCGCAGCTGAGCGGGAGCTTGACAACCATGGCCTCCATCTATACTCCCACAATGACAGCAGCGAATATGGATACCGCCTCTTTTCTTGAAGGATGTACGCCAGCAGAAGGAGGCTGGTTCCGAGGTTTTTACAACTGCCGCACACTCGAGGCGGCTTCGGAGAGTGCATATTCCCAACCTACAAGTCTCGCAACGCAGCCGAGCACTCAAATCTTCAAGAAATCGATACCCCGTCGACCGCTTCCCTTTTCCCAGCACGAGCTCAAAGCCGTCATGCGAATTCAGGACGGTCTCAACCTCGCGCCGTGGATACCCCAGCAGATAGTCCACTACCTGAGCACCGCCTGCCAGATCCCGCCCTGAAGACCTTCGGCCAGGTCACTACTCTCCACATCGTCCAAGAACGGACTATTGTAATCATCAGCGCTCCGGATGTGGACGTTGCCAACACAGTAGACCATGTCTCCCATCTCCGTCGGCGGCAAGCAGACTACTATACTTCCACCTACGTTGCTACGCCCGATGACTCTACGAAATGTGTTATTCACGGCGTGGCAGCCGGCACCTCCCGGACCGATCTTTTGGACTATCTACGCATTTCCAGTCACACACCGTGCTCCACGCCCGCATTCTGGGTAAGAGTGAGAGCGTCTTGATCACCTTCCAGGCCAAGAAAATCCCCTTCTATCTATTACTGTGGCGCCGAGTACAACGCTGTTTTCCTTACTGCGCTACACGCCGTGTGTATCAAATGTCTCGTCGCAGGCCGTCTTGCGGATATGTATCCCACAAAAAACATCAGGATCTGCCTGAACTGCGGCGTCCCAGATCCTACCGAGGATCATGTGTGTACCCCTAAGTGCACTCAGTGCGGTGGAAACCATCCCACCAAAAAATTGGCAGACGATTACGATAGTCGGTAATGGGAGATTTGAGCGCAGCTCTTCACACGCCACCTGCCACCGCCGACAGGTGGAGACATCCTCGGGGATCTTCCCGTGGCAGCCACCTTCCGGTCGTCCATTCCTCCGCTCTCTCCGTGGCAGGAGGCGTTTCGCTAGGACACGCCGCCTGCCACGGCTGTCAAGTGGCCTGTTATGCCGATGACGCAAAATGATAACAGTAACCATGGATAACAGTAACCAACTTGCTCAGCTTTCCGTACTTCAAAATCTACAAACGGCCGCCTAAAAGCTGAGCTCTAATAACAAATAATATCAAGCCAGACGCCACCGTCCTCACAGCACAAAGCCGACAGCCAATCGGCTCCACAAGGCCCGCCGCAGCGCACCAGTCGACCACCAAGAAGGACCCCAGCCTCCCTTAGCGGCCATGAGACGCGTGAATGCTCCAGCTCCCGACCCGGCCAAAAGAGAGTACAGGGGCCCCACCTCGGTCCATGTCCCATTCCGGGTCTCGTACCAGCACTCGAGCCCCCAAGGACAACGTTGAGCGCGAGCCTAAACAACCCCTGACGACAAAAGTGAGCTGAGCAGCAAAGTTAACCGCCACTAACTCTACCGCACCTATCCCACCCGCACCGTCTCATTCTAACCCACCTCCCTTACCTACCCTGCCAAACAACAGATACCTTTCTTCACAAAAACCTAGACCGCTTTGACTCCCTAGAACGCCGCATGCAGGCACTCGAATAGGGCCAGCACCTGACTCCCCCCAGAACGACGCCCTTGAAGGCCTCCAAAAGCAAGAGAAGGCTCAAACAGTACACCTAGCTGCTTTCCCCAAAGCCGAAATCTACATCCAATATCACACCCAACTCCTCGCCCAGACTCAAAGCATGGGCCAAGCCATCGAACGGCTCTAAATCACAGCAGTCAATCAAACAACCCTCATCACGCTCACGGCTCCTCGCAAAAACAAATGACCAGACCCTCGGATGCACCCCTACTCCCACTCCTCATCTGTTGATGAGAAGACACTCCATACCTAAGCCTGATCCCCCAGGAACTGGCGGGGCTTTAGGAACAAACGCGCAGCCCTTACACAGTACATAGCACACTCAACATCCCCCCCCCCCTAACGTTATAGGGCACCAGAAAACCGGCACAACTCGAACAGTTGCTGGCTTTCAAGTTTTCACTACACATGAAACCCCAGCCGTCTCTACTCTTGTATCTAGCCACATCACCGTTAAGCAGCACACCTTTGGCGACATATGTCGGACACGTGCTGAAAGAGCTTCGCCCCTCCCGTAGGAGCCATCCTATCACATGTGTGCTTAACATCTACAGCCCGCCCAGCTACAGGGAGACAGCTTCAGACAGATATATTTTAAAGGGCCCTCACTCTTTCAAATAACATCATAATTATCGGCGACTTCAACGCCCCTTATCGCGCATGGAGCTTATCCAAGCCGCTGCTAAGAGAACAAAGCTTCTCGCCGCGATGTAATAACACCGCCTAACCATTGTTACACACCCATCCCAGCCTACCCGAATCAGAAGCGGCTTAACTAGGGACACCTGCCCCGATCTCACTTTCGTAAAATACAGCCCGACAGCCGACTCAACACAGATGAAACCCACAGTAGTGATCATGCTATTCTCATTACAGGAATCCGCAACCACTATACCACTAAATCTATTCGTAAACAAGCTCACACAAACCGGGATGCCTTTTTTGCAAAGCCCGCCAGCAAGCTACTGGCAGCTCCCAGCGGGACTTCCAAGAATGCATCCAATAACTATATACAAAGTGATGCACAGAACACATTAAGCATTTCATTGTTACCTGCGACACCCCAAAAATTGACACGCGACTCCTCAACCTATGGGAACCCAGGCGCGGCCTCCTGACGAGATGGAGTCGACAGCGGCTAAATCCCTAACTCTAACTGCGCATTGCGAAACTAACAGAGGAATCATTATAACATGCCGCCTCATTAGCCCAATCTAACGGGGACCAGCTGTGTTTGCAGTTTTAGGGCACGCTAGGCGCAGCAGACTTGGTCGCTCTTCCGCCACCTCACTGATCCCACAAGAAAGCAAACGAACCACCCGCCAAACCCTCCGCAAAACTCCCCATAACCACCCGGGAACAGAGAGTGAGGTGTTGGAGGGGCTAGAATAGCGGTGCATGTTGCAACCAGTGGACGCACGTTACCCCGACTATAGAAGGGACGCCAATCCGGAGCTCGACAGGCCCTTCGCTTCATTTGAAGCCGCAAAACCGTTACACGATCGCACCCGCAGCGCCACCCCGGGCAAAGACCATGTCCCCAATCGAATCCTTCAAAACCTCTACTCAGCTTCTACTGACGAACCTCACCTCCTGGTTCACCCAAATCTGGGATAGCCACACCTTACCGGAATAGTGGAAACACGATGGAATCAAACTCATCCCAAAACCTGGCAAACCAAGCCCCCATATCCCTCACTTCCTATTCAGGAAGACTTCTCGAACATGTTCTCAACAGGCTGAAGCCTTACCTGGAGGGCACTGCAGCTTTCTCTCACATGTTCGGTTTTTGGACCTGACTTATCCACACAAAACATCCTTCTTCAAAATCCAGGGAGATCTACTCAACAACATATCGACTCATGCCGCATACGCTGTCCTCGCCCTGGACACTGCTGAGTGCATTTGCAGCTAGCCCGGAGCAAGGACGCTGCACTAGCACTACACGTGTTGGCAAGAGTACAAAGATCACAAATTCTGACAGTTACTTGTAAACAGTGCAAAGGTCTGCAAGCCACTACGAGTTCCCATCGGTACTTTGCAACTTCCAAATAGGAAAAGTTGGCCCATGCCTGCAATAATGCATCCAGGCTAACAGAAGATCCCGGACTAAAATAAAGATATTGCCTTTTGAACTATACGAATGTGGGTAGCTTTCCGCTTTGTTGCCAAGATGGTTTGCTGTAAGCACTCCTTAGCTGTTCCTGGAGACCTGAAACAGTTCTATGGAATATGTGCACCCTGTTCGAGGTGCGCAGGGAAGCAGCGTGCAACAAATTAATTATGCCAATAATGGCAGTTCCCCACTTGGTGCAACCTTTTGCCATTGTAGGCGATGCAAAGGCAAAGAAAATAAAACAAATAAATGAATAGCAAGGGAAACGCCAGAAAACAGCCAGCAGAAAGAAAAGAATAAACGAGCATACGCTCACGTGCATTCGCGTCCTTCAACAGGCATACTATAGATCTGTTGAAGCAAATACTGTACGACTTTCAAGTGACAAAACAGTAATATCATCACATCAATCCACTGACTATATACGATGCTTTATATCTTTAAAGAGACTCAGTGATTCCTTGAAAAAAAAGGAGGGGGGGGGGGGGGTAATGCATTAAGCAAGGCAATACAATGGACAGAAAGCCGGGTGAGTTTTACTTCAACATATTTCACCTTTGCTTTGGGCGTCTTGAACTAGCTTCACCCAGCGTAAGAAATCTGTCGCAAATAGTGCCTTCAGAGCTACGAAGATACAAGGTAAGAACACACAGGTTGGCAAGTGCTTCACAGGCAGTTTCGTTACCATGTTCCTGGAACAGCAACAAAAAGAAATCGAAAATTTCAAAACTAACAACCTCGCTGGCAATGCGTCTGCAATGCGCAGATTGCGCAACTCAGCGAACAGCAAGAGCTCGTGCTGACACCGCTAGACTCGTCAGGAAACACACCAATCCGGGAATAAAAGACCATTTACGTTTACCTTGCAGTTGTAGAGAGATGGCAGCAAGAGGCTCCGAAGTGCTCCTGATGAAATGCTAGAATCCTAGGCAACAGTAAAATATGTTTTCACAACCGAAACATTCCAGCCGTATTCAGCAAATGACTTAATGAATAGTTACTGCGCGCAGGCTGTTTACACGACACCTTTTAGAACCCGCAAAGCGCTCTAATGCGGCACAGTGGCAAGCTTTAGTGAGCAACTTGCGGCCGCTCCTGCATGTAACTGGGAGTTGTCTATCATACCTGATGTTTGACATTGTACAATGCATCGAAGTTGGCATCCACCTTGGCTGCGGGAATGCAGCTTCCGGCGACCCGAAAATACTGAAATAAAAAAATTACAAACGAAATCGGTTCGCCTTCAGCGCCACATGAATAAGTACACAACTCTTCAGCTCTATGTGGAAAACATTCCGTGCAAAACTAGGGTGAGTACTGCTTTATCTGATAACAGCACCACAAGAAAAAAAAGACTGCGTTTTGAAGTTCCGCAGTGTAATAACCTGCGGCATTTAAAACCGCTCATTGAAATTACTAACCCATTCTAAGCTTTCAACATAATCTGCATGAAACAAGCCACATAATGTACCCCTTCAGTTATGCATCATGAGCCCCGACTACTGCCTGAAAAAGTTTCGAATTTTCCCAATCTTATTCCGTATGATTAAAGTATCACAGTGTAAAAATACCTTATCGGATGGGCACGAACATGCGCTGCTGTTGGCGAGCAGGAATTCCTCCGGGCAGGTCACACATCTGAAAACAACAAAAACAGCGTTATACTATTGCGCGACCAAAGCTTTTAAAAGACGTAACCTCCCAGCTGCGTATGTAAGCCTCACTTTTGGCTGTTCACATCCGGCCATGTCCTCTCACTGCACGCAGTGCACGTCCGCCGTCTAATGCCATCGCTTCCAACTATTTCCTCTGAAATAAAAACGACGAACTACCGTTTGTTCAGTAACTGTGCTTGTCCGAGAGGCCTCGAATGAAAACATATAAAACACCCGGCTACACTGCAGCGCAGGCAGTCAATCTCACACGACTAATCAGCAAGCGAGGCAAATTGCATTGCATTCTTGTTCTAGCACAAAAGGACGAGGAGGAGGAGGAGGAGGAAAGGCAGGGAGGTTAACCGGAAGAATAATTGGTTTGCTACCCTACACGGGGGGAAAGGGGTGTGGGGATAAAAAATGAAAGAGAAAGGACAGTCTCTATGAAAAGCCACTATGAAAAGGACAAGGACAACAAAAAATGGGATAGGCACAACCCCCTGTAGCGTCCCCGCTTCTCGGGGCTGGATCTGTAAAGTCTGGCGTCTGGTTACGGCAGCACGCACGTTTTGCAAAGTACAGAGGCAGAGAGCTTCTTTTCAAAACTTCAGATCCAAAGAAATCCAGTAATGGTACTAACACCGATAGGTAAGTCAATCAAACGTGTGCATTTTGTGATTTCGAGCATTCCTAGCAAGGCAGTAAGTTTAAAAGCACGACTCATATCTGATTTGTTGCAGTAAGGAAACAGCTGTGAAGTAGGATTCTAAAACTGCCGATATTTCTGAATAAGCATCCTGAGTGGAAATGGGACAAGCCAGTTTAAAATTTTATATGTGCATGAAATATTTCACTGGCCTTAAATGCCCCTCACCTAAAGCTTGTGCTTCATACACAAAACAGAGTGATATATTGATTATTTCACGACACAACATAAATTTATTACAGCCTGAAATCACCACGCTGCAAAATAGTGGCTTTTTAAAATAAAAATAGGTAAGCTGAGAATATCATGAAAGGAACCCTTGGGAACCGAAAACTTGTTCAATTATGTTTTTTCGTGTGGAAATGTTTTAAGCCAGGGCTATAAGGCACGTCGTAGCAGCGTTTTAGCATTTCGTCTCCATCGAAATGTAGCCGCCGAGGTCGGAAACCAAGCCGCGCACTAGGATATAGCAGAGTTCTTCGTTACCACAACGCCATCTCGGTAGGTGAGCAGCGAATTCAATTTAATAGCATACAAGCTATAATTCCTGCGCTGGCCAGAAGAGTACATTGCTCACACCGCACAGTTACGGAGCAAAGCAACTTATTTGGGAAACAACACCGGACCCCGGGAAGAGAACACAATTATCAAAGAAACCGCACCATACACTCCGTCAACGCAGCTGCTGCAGCTGTTGGTGGTCTTTTGAAAGGGCGAGCTATCTGCGCATAGCACGCAGTCCCAGCCATCGAGAGATGTCACCTGCAAGAAGATCGAGCATAAACATTCGCGACTGAGGATTCAGTTCAATCAGTTTCTTTTTTTCCCCAACCTGTGTCTTGACTAAGCTATATAGAAATATGGTAGCACTGACTTGCCCAAATGAAAGCTAACTTGCTATAGATAAAAGACTAAGAAGGAAGAGAAAGACGCAAAATGCACCTATGGCAGCCAAACCCACGTAGTACCGATCAGCCCACCATGGGTTTGTCCGCCATGGTGATCACCACGTCGATTCCAGCCAACGCTGGCAGAGTGTGAACACCAAAGCAGCACGTGAAAGCGCTGCATGCGAATAAAAAAAAATCTGGATTTTGCAATAAGAATCGCAATATTGTTTTTTTCACCGCTCTTAAAGCAGACTGCCAAGGCTGAGGTCGTTGCGCTTGCGTACCACAAAACGCGGTCAAAAATACATACTCGCGAAACTCAACCAACTCTGAGCACACAGTGCAGACATCTTCAACCTGCCTTCAGTGACGATGCTAACGACGCGGGCAAACTGCCGAGAAAGGATACTTGCATGTTCGGGCGGACATGACAAACACGATATTTTCGTGGCACTTTCGAGGGATATGATCTTGTGCTGCGGTTTGCATTGGCACGACGAACCTAGCAGGAACGAAAAAAGAAATATAGGCAGCATTCAAATTGGTTATTAAGCAGCTCAGACTTATTTATTGTTATTAAAATAACTTGGAAAGCCGCAAAGCTGTTCCCCACAAGTGCACAAGATCTATTCCAGCAGTATCTGTACCAACTAGCCTGCAAAAACGTTCTCGAAAGCAGAGCTGGGAGAAAGATTTCATTTTCACTTTGTCCAGCATTCAACAGTTGGTTTTCTAAATCAAGCACGCCATACCCCGCAGTGGGTATGTGCCAGCAATGTCTGAGACCTACCTACCTAAAGAAGAGGTCACGGATGCTCCTAGCAGAGCATAGACAAGGGTCATACTATCTCTTGGCCTCAAGGGCGCGTACTAACGTGGATCACGACAAAATCCTGGGAAACTTCGGCGTCACATTGCGGCGAACGGGCCTATAACTACGTCCGTGCATTCCCCAGTAATCTAACCATAGGCGTAGGAGACGCACGATCGGACAAGATAACACTGACGGGCAGAGGAACGCTTCAGGGGTCTGTGATCTCGCCCACACTATTCAACACTGGCATGGCGAGCCTCCCGAAAAAACTCAGTTCTATTCAGGGTATGACACACAGGCTGTATGCAAAGAATGAGGCGCGATGAACGATGGCAAAGACATGATTTAATGGCCGCTGGCCTTGCGCGAGCGCTCCGTACCGCGTTACTGCCAACTTCGTCGTCTTCGTAATAATATTGTCATATGGCCCACTAGGAGATCTGACGGAAAGTACGCGACAGAACGCAGTATATAGAACAGAGGCCTCCAAACTGGAAAGAATTTCCCGTCAGCTGTCAGCATACCATACCTCGGCAAAATCACTCAGGCTCCCTCACGAAACCTTCGTCGACCTTTGTGCTTGCCTAAACTCACTCACACAGGCCCGGGCTTACTCTAACTCATGAACTAAAAATTTAGGCTCACAATTCATTTGGACTCACGACTTATTCGGAGTCAGACACTCGTTACGACTCATGAGTCACGACTTACTTCGACTCACTACTCATCTGGTCTCACTCACTCATTTAGACGCATGACTCATCTGGACTCACTCACTCCTTTCGACTCACGGCTCATTTGGGCTCTCTTACTCATTTCGACTCACGACAAATCTCGACTCATTCATTCATTTCGACTGAGGATTCAACTGGGCTCACTCATCTCAACTCACGACTCAGTTGGGCTCACTAGTTTCGACTCAAGACATATGGGCTCAATGAAGTGCCCGAGTGGCATGTCCACGAGCCGACCGATCGTGCGATGGAGGACCCCTGCTTCTCACGGAGCGACATGGTGGGACTAGGACAAAGCTTCCCCCACATGCCCACGCGGCTCATCACCGCACCCACGTAAACTTTTAAATGGAAAGGGGCAAAGGCCGTCTTCCTCGCTTCCGCGGAATCCTGTTCTTCGGTCGCCCACAGACGTCGTCAAGCTGCCTCGCCTTCAAGAGTCAGTGGCCACGGCAGTAAATCATCCCCCCCCCCCCATCTGTCAGGAAACAAGGAGGAAAAAAAACTCAAGTGCACACCGTCGTCGCGAAAACACAGACCATCATCTGAGCCTGAGTCCAGACTCACTCACGACTCAGATCATGATCTGAATGTGAGTCCGGACTCGGTCACGACTCAGATCATGATCCGAATGTGAGCCTGAGTGACCCTGTGTGACTTGACTCATGATTGAGTCCGCCGGCCTATGAAGCAGACGCGCTTCAAAGAGGTGCCAGCGTGGAGCCATCATCCTCAGCGTCGCCACGGCAACTGCTTCCACAACGGAAGTCTTCCTTTGTCCGCGGGAGAAAGGCTTCGGCGACCAGCACCCTTAACGAGGTGTACGCTGCATTGCGTGACCAATCGGAGCTAGTTGAGTCATTGAGGGAAGAAGCCTTCTGCCTCGGATGGAACGGCGGCGGCGAAAGAGGTGTCAATGCTTTCCCACGGGAGTCCGACCTGTCTGGAAACTAATCGTTCCTCTCCCCTGAAGTGTCTAACAACGTCGGCCGACCCCTTCCATTTCCACGAAGCGCCATGGTTCGAAGCTGGTGGTCTTGCTGGGCGCGGTACTGTCATTAAATCATGGTCAACTACCGATGCATTTAGGGCCGGTTACTCATGGTACTGCATTTCTCTCAGCCACCACCGGAAAAGCTGGGAGACGGCGTCAGGATCGGCATCGCTATCGAAAGTGCGGGCCCTCGCCACTGGAACCGCTGCGAGGGGGGAACGGTGTCGCCTCCTGCGGTGGGCGGCTACTCAGGACATCATAAGTGACCACTTGATTGGACATTGACATTGTATTAAGATACCCCGGCTAAGGGTCTGGGGATGAACAACTCTATTTAAGCCTCCGGACGGCATGTGTGAGAGAACCTTTCTGACTTTTACTTGTATCTTACATACTGTAGTAAATATGTACGTAAAATACACCCCTTGTAAACTCCTCTCCTCGAAGCCCGTCCGTCCTCATCACATCACAGCATCAGCCTTTCGAGGAGGGACATCGATCTGGCTGAGATCACCCCAGTCGAACCAAGTGCCCAGATCCAGCAGCGGGCTCAGCTGCACACCGGAAAATTCAGAGCTCCTGGCGGTTCGGGCGTGTACACGGTCTGAAACAAGAGGACGGAAGAGATCCACCTACGACTGAACGGAAGAACCATCCCCAGGGTAAAAAAGATATCAGGATCCTTGGTGTACACTTCCAGAACAATCACGGGTATGACCCGGATGATCACTAACACCCGAAGTGGGATGAAAGAGAAGGATGTCACGCAGATAGTACACGCATTCATCATCAGTCAAGCTGCATACCGCCTCCTATAACAACTTCACCCAGGCCGAAATGCGCGAACTATGCGGCGATGCGAACGGCGGTAAAGACGGCGTTGGGGCTTCTACCACATACGGCAACGGACAATCTCCTGCAACTATAGAAGTCCACAACTCCTTGGTTGGACTGACTGCAGCAGTCAGAGACGGGCACAACGCCCGCCTTCAGCAAACTACAATGGGAAGAGCGCTTCTCCGCAGAAAAGGGCACGAAACCCTACCCGAGCTGGGTCAGGATGTGTCAGCGATACCTCAGTCTTTTTGTATAATGCAGAAAAGGCGTTCCTTTCAAAGTTTTTGCGATAAAGATGTGATGAGATTCTGTTTTCCTATTTTTCCTTTTTGGTTCTTTTACTGTGTGCGCTTACGCTGGTCTAAGAGTATTTAAGCTGTGTGTGCGTCTCTGATTAAACAGTTGTCAGTCAGCGCTGTGTTCGTCCTTCCTCTTTTCCGTCTTCTTTTCTTTGGCTATGTGCCGTTGCGCTGGAATACTATGAACGTGACTCAAGAATACCAACTAGCCCAAGAACTCACTCTACTGACCTACCCGAGACCCCCGGCATGAGGTCACTCGTGATCATATATGCTTCGAGCGAATATCTTCATAGCTCCCATTCTGAGAAAATAAGACGGCACGACCAACGGGGAAAGAAAAGAGACACCCCACGGGACGAACGCCACTTGAATTGCTCTCCATGCCTTGCTTATGGTTTTTTGCTTGCTGACCCGATGGTCTGCGTGAGCAGTGCTTCCAAGAGATGGTGATAGATTGTTGTTTGTATGTTTTATGTACCTGTGATACGAATCGGTTGTCTTAAAAAAGGCAGGCTTGACGCGAAATAAACTCAGTTGTAAGTGGCGCTCGTCCCATAGTTTGTGTGTCTTCTCTGTCCTCGTGGGTCGCGCCGTCTTATTACTTTTGCCATGATAGCTCAAACAAAAGTATACTTGAGCATATTCAGAGAAATACGAACAGACAGCAACACATGGCGAGAAGAAAGGCACGGATCAAGGCCCTCCAGAAATGTCTGGAACCAGATCCCAGCTAGGACGCACTACACGGACGCAGTTCAGTATGGCCCTTCCAGACAAGCCATGGCACTGAGTGTCGTTGACGGCAACGGTGACCCGATAGCTACGGGATCCATCGCAGGAAAGACCGTGAGTGCAGCTGCCGAAGAAACGGCAACAGCTATAGCCATACAACACATCGTCGCCAACTGACAGGGAATATCCAACGAAGACCGAAACCCGAGTACCATCGCGACGGGCACCCGGGCGGTTTGTCGGGCATTAGCGCGTGGCACCATCTCTAGCCAGGCGGAAAAAGTGTTCGGCAGACATCGCGCCGACACACCTCACTTCCGGGTAACGAGCGTGCTCACACTCTCTCCCGAGCAGTCACCCTCCGGGGCCTGGAAGGAGAGGATACAGTCACGCAGACCACGAATACGTAGCTTGCACTGACGTCAGTGAAAGGAAACCTGGGATATGCATGCTTCTGTCATGTTTATCGACCTCCAGCTTTTGCAGTATGCAGTCCGCATTGTTTCAGCATCTGTGTGCGCGATATTTGGATCGCACAAGCGCAATGGTTGCCGCGGTAGGGAACGTCCGACGAACACAAACTTCCTCTCCACATGGAATATCCTTGAGGACCAGTGTGAGCGAACGCAGGCGCGCTGAACGGCTGAACACAGCGACGGAGCTTCTGCATGCGCCCATTAAACGTGCCGATTTCGACCGCGAGAACCGCTACAGTCGAGTATGTGGTGCTCACTTCATAACAGCTAAATTCACAATTTCGACTGTCGAGCATGTAACAATGGCGAAAGAAGGAAAGCGTCACTGATTAACCTAATTGTTTGTGTTGAAATGGTGACCACCCAAGTAGCTCGAGGTGACTGGATTTGTCGCATCGCTTTTCCTTGGGTATAGCGCCAAGCATGAGGATTTCGCACGACGCCAGCGCCCAGTGGCACACTACGCAGCGAAAAGCGGCGAGCTGAGGCCCAGCAAAACATGCCGAGCCCGACGCGGCGGGGACACCGATCAAGCCGTGCGTATAGGATGTCTCGATGCACCAATCTTCATACCGCCGCCGCTGACGGCTGAAATCAACGTTTCTGTGAACTGCGTTCTAACAGCAAAAACGGAACTAACATTTTCAGGCAATGCTACATTAAAAATAAGTTCACCGAGCTCAAATAGCTTAAAAGTAATAATAATAATAATAATAATAATAATAATAATAACAACAATAATTGGTTTTCGGGGAAAGGAAATGGCGCGGTATCTGTCTCATATATCGGCGGACACCTGAACCGCGCCGTAAAAGAAGGGATAAAGGAGGGAGTGAAAGAAGAAAGAGGTGCCGTAGTGGAGGGCTCCGGAATAATTTCGACCACCTGGGGATTTTTAACGTGCACTGACATCGCACAGCACACAGGCACCTTAGCGTTTTGCCTCCATAAAAACGCAGCCGCCGCGGTCGGGTTCGAACCCGGGAATTCTGGATCAGTAGTCGAGCGCCCTAACCACTGAGCCACCGCGGCGGGTGGCTTAAAAGTAAAAAAAAAGAGTTCTGAGCTGACCCCTCAAGTAGAACTTCGACTTCATCGAGCTGCGCTGCTGACAAGCTCTCACCTACGCACTAACGAAGGAATGTGCGATTATATCGATTTGTCCAGGGTCGCAATGTAGCTGATAATGTTACCGTATAATGTCCGAAAACAGGCAAACACCCGTGCTCTTATCTGCTTCCAGTCATGAGGGGCCGATGTTCTCGCACTGCCGAACCTCCTCCTCGCATCGAACATGCTCTGATACACTCAGATGCGACTAGCGGCCCTCGTAGAAGGACTGCACATTCGGAAGAGCAGGCATATTCACGCAAAAAGCGCGAACGAGCCGGTCGCAGCACGAAACATCTCTGTTTAACCGCGTCTCGAAGCGCGCGCGGTCGCCAAGCGGTTCGTAAACATGGCTGCCGTAGCAGTGATCTCGGTGACGTGACGTCACGTGCAAGCTATGTATATAACAAGATAAACACATCCACCAGCATCAAATAACCAAAAGACACCCAGGGAGAGCCACACCGACACCGAGATCACGCAATATTAGAAAGAAAGCAGGCTAAAATACCCGCTTCCCCCAAAAAAACCTCACCCGAGAGGATGCCACAAGTTGGCGACAGCTCCAAACCCATACATTCCCCATTTTACGCCACAAATACCTTTCACAACCCACCCTATAGCTGGACGCATGCCCACGCTATAAAAAATCCTAAACACGCATCACGTCACTCCCCCGAGAGTGCCCACAGCCCTCAGGCGCACGATCAGCCATCCCCAATTCAACCCACGCCAACTGGGAGGCCGCCCTGACCAGCTGGGACCAGAAGGATCAGCTTTGACTGATCTAATTAACGGGCGAGAGCAATCGGGGAAGACAATGATGCCCTGGACTGAGGGCAGCGACCTGACCAGGCGTCACGAACCCTTGAGATGAATAAAGTTTTTCATCATCATCAGTCTAAACGCAGTAAAAGTGTAAAATTACCAAACAAAAGTTATCGATTTTCCCATGCGTTCCCACGTCAAAGAGCTCGATGCGGAGGTCCGTCATTATTTCCGACATGCCTCACGAGTCAGTACATGCGTGTCTGGCTCTGTCAAAATCAAGGCACACCATCAACGCAACGCGTCCATCCATGTGGCAACTTTTGCCACAGACAGGGCTTCCACTCACTTTAGGAGCAAATATCACCTTCACAAGCTCTAACAAGAAGAATGTCACGCTACAATGCCGGTGTAACTACGAGCAGCCAGCCTCCCTTGAAATCCCATTGGTTGACGTCTGGTATTATTGCCCTTCAGTGCCCCTTTAAATGTTCGCCCCCATCAACGCATTATTAATTATTGCCTTCAGCTCTGTATCTTCTTCCTAACGCATGCAGGCTCGGTGACTGCAGCTAAAATTTTCCGAGTACAAAAGCGCGCATACAGCAGCGCCGCACGAGGCACCCACGGCGTCATTTTTGTGGTGTCATTTCCATCCACAGCCGAAAAAGAAAGCGTTCTGAACTATGCGCATGAAAATCAGAACGCGAATTTACTGACCACTGCCACGGCGCACCGAGTCAGGAGGAGCCGCGTAGCTATCGGGAGTTTAGCGCGCTTGGTTTAATGCTTGGCGAAAAATTTCGGAAGAATGCTACCTTTTCGGAAACTGCGCTATGTGGCGCAGAAGCATTTGACATGCTGAGTGCAGTTTAAAGTTCAATAAAATGAACCAATCATTATCTGAGAAACGACATACTCATGGGTATACGCCAGAATAACTTTTCCTAAAGATAGTGAGACAGATGAGAGCCTAAAGCGTGCCGCACAACGCTCGAGCGGCAGCACAGAACAACGATCAACTACAGCACACGCAGCCGCCGCTGGTCGGGACCGGCGTCGCATACAACCAGCCTGTCTCCAAACACAGCACTGAAGAAAAGCAGGAAGTCACCACAACAGGCAAGACGTAGGCCGCATCAGCAGCGTAAGCACAGATGCCCCTCGCAACCGGTCAAGAGCTCACCGCCACGGTAGTCGCGATGACGATATCAGTCGCTGTCACTACGGAAACTTTAAACAAAGGTTCACGCGCTCATGGGCACCGCTGCGCTCATTACCACGACTGTTTTCAGCTCGCACAGTTCACCTCCTCACACTGACAAGTTGGTCAGAGTATTTAAGCCCCAAGTTTCAGAGCTTGACAATGCGCATAGTCGTCGCAATAAGTTTTTTCAACGCACATAAGTTACAGGACCGACGAATTTATGGCGCGCTAGAGCGAAGACGTTGTTGTTGTTGACCTCAGTACACATGGCACATACCCACGCGGGGTGATTGGCCAGGGTTTGGTTGGTTTGATGGTGAACGTCAAGGGAAATCACATAGGCGATTGCGACGAAAATAAAGGCATGAGGCGGAGAAGTAAAACGGTGAAATGATTGCGACTATAAAAAGTAACTGAAGAATAAATAAATAAAACAATTCCGAAGTACGAAGAGAAACAAAACACATATTTAGACATGCGATAGAATTTTGAATACAGTTAACAAGATAGCCTTCCTGTTGCAGTAACGTAGTCGTGAAGGTTTCCGCGAACCCTACTTAACGCGAATCGCTTGGCGCTAGCACTGAACGAGAGAAGAACTGGCAGTGACACAGGGAGCCCTAACCTCGAGAGAGGGACCTCCAGATAAGTCTTTCTCTAAAGTGCGAGCTGCCGGCAAGAGAGGTGAAAATGTTCTATTGTTTCAACTTCCCCGCATGTATCACAAAAGTTTGTCGTAGCGAACCCGCGGTATTCCTTATGGGAGACATTTCAAAGTCTACATAGACCACAAGCCGCTGGTACACACTAAACAATTTCTTACCCTTTAGGGTGTAAATCAGCTGTCCCCAGACGAACACCCTTTTGCAATTGTTTGGTGCTAAAAAAGGGAGCAGAGATCAGCACCCTTAAGGAAGGGTGCACTTAATGATACCTTAGAGGATGTAATGGTTGCACCCTCATTAAAGGGTACTATTTTTCCATAACACCTCTACGAATGCATGTTGGAAGGGTGCTCCACGTTAATCTATCCATGAAGCAAAACCCTTAGACTGATGCACGCCCTCTAAACTTTCATGCTCTGCACCCTTCCTGAAGGGTGCAGATCTCTGCTCCCTTTTTAGCACCCAAAAGGGTGTTCGTCTGGGGACAGCTGATTTGCACCCTTAAGGGTGAGAACTTGTTTAGTGTGTAGGTCTGCTGCCTCAAAGCCACCCGATACCTATAGCTATAGCGTGCTGTCCCCAATGATGCTTCGCTGGAATCTTCTGCTCGTAAAGTACGGCTACGAGCTCATCTACATGCCAGGACGACAAATCGGCAACGCTGGTTCATTCAACCGCCTTCCACTACCCTCTACAAGTGCACAAAATCCTGCTATGGCAGATGTCCTATACTGCTCGAAAACCCACCCGAAGATTTTGCGGATGCAACCAAGATTGTCAACTGACATAGAAGGATCGCGTGTTGTCCCGAGTACTCAAGTGGATTCGTACCGGATGGCCAGAAAAGGCAAAGGACCAGTTCCAACCTTACTTCGTGCGCCGCGACGAACTCTCCGCTTATCGCGACTGTATCTTGTGGGGTTCCCAGGTCATGATTTCACCGCCACTCCGCGTGGAAGTGCTTCACTTGTTTCACCCATCGCTCCCGGAATCGTTCGCGTGAAGGAACTCGCACAAGGTTATGTGTGGTGGCCGAAACTCGACAGTGGTGTAGAAAACACCACCCGTGCGTGTAAAATCTGCCAAGAATCTACGAACGCTCCGCCGCCCGCTGAAGTACATTCCTGGGAGCAGACTACGAGACCGTAGTTAAAGCTGCCCGTGGACTCCGCTGGACCATTCTAGGCAAGATATTTCTAATTGTCGTAGGTTCGTTTCAACTATAAGTCGTTATTGTCAAGACCACTTCAGCTGCTGTCGCTACCCAACAAATAAGAAAACTCTGCCACACACGGACTCCCTGACGTCGCTGTATAGGACAACGGTTCTGCAGTCACATCAGCAGAGTTCCGACAGTTTCTCGCCAGAAACAAGATTCGCCAAGCTTTAGACGCACCCTATCATCCATCTTCCAACGGACAGGCTGAGCGCTTCGCTCAGGAAACAAAGAAAGCGCTTAAACGACTGAAAACCGGCAACGTCGAACTTCAGCTGAGCCGTTTAGGCCCAGCGGAGCTGCTGTTCTCCCGCCAGCTAAAGTATACCCTAGAAAGCTTGGGCCACGACAGCTTGAACGACGCGCAAGCTTGCGCCCGGCGTCTCAGCCTTCGCAAGGAACTTTTCATTATATGGACCTCGATGGCTTCCCGCTATCATCTGCTCCTGGAAGTGCTGTGTCCTATGAGGTCCGACTCCCCGATGATACGACCTGGCGTAGGCACGCCGACCACATCAGGAAGAGAGACTGCAACCTAGCCGATGCTTCTCGCCGTGCCCCTGAACTCGAAATGCCCGAGCCGCATTCCGAGTCAGAAGATCAAAACAAACAACCTGCTCATAAGCCATCAGCTGACTCACTAGAACCTGTGAACAGCCGCTAGCTACGATTCAGACTGCGCAGGTGCCTCCAACGACATTCCTCGGGGTTCCGCCCCAGACAGCCTCTAACCTCCGAGACTACGCCCAGAAAAATTGGAAGTGGCCTAACTTGGCTAACCCTGGAATACAGCGAAAAGCAAGCACGCTTGCTAAACATTTGAGGCTCGTCCATGGCAGCTCCGCTACACGCTCGCGACAGCCGTTCTATGTATACTCACACGACTACGTGGTTATGCCGTGGTATCACATTGTCTTACGACACCCCCATCGGATGTCATCACGTGGCTTCACATCACTGCATTGGTTGTTCTTAACGTCAGAGTTCAACTAAAGGTCATGGGTCAAGGGTTCGACATCATAACTGTACCACATTTGGTCATACCTGGCTAACGTGGTTGGTCTGAAGGTCGTTCAATGTCATTCTCCGGCCTATGCGACGATTGCTTTACCTAGCGTAGTGAAGCTTTTCGCTTCCAACAGGGGAGAAGTGTTGTGTATCGTGGTACTGCCGCTCCGAGCGCCCCGAGCACCGTATTTCGTTCACCACCTTTCCCGTTCCCGGTTTTAGCGTGTACGCAGCTATACTAAGACACTGAACTCTTTTTCACTTTCTCACCTATTTACCACGTGACTGTATACCCTCCTTGTATGCTTTCGCTCTAATAAAGTTTTACGTCAGACTCCGACGAGAGAACACTTCAAAAGGAGTGTAATCTCCAAGACAGATCCTGCGAATATATCCCAATCGCCACAGCTCCTGGAGGCATCAGTGGCGAGAACAGTATGATGGAGGAAGTTCTATAGTTGATCAACGTGACCATTTAGGCTATTTTTCGCATTGGAGGGGAAAATATGGTTGTAACAGAAGTCAGGAAGATGAGCTCCTTCTTCCGCGTCCCCACTTCGTTGTTTCTTCGGCGTCCATAGGCAGCGCGCGACAGTATTTTTTTGTTTTGTTCAACTGAATAATTGAATCAGAGGAAAAAATAACTTGCCAGCTGTTGTGTTCGCAGCTATTTCCAGCTTTTCCAAAGGCGGCGACCTTACATAACTTTCAGAATAGAACCTGTTCATAACTACGACAAAACGCACACACAACAATCATGCAAACATGCAAGGATATGATCAAAAAAGTGCAAGAACCATGGGCTTTAGTGCTTTTAAATCCCTCCAGACAAACACGTCTCGTTTGCGAGACAGCCAGTGCATTTGTAATCATTAATAAAATTTCATTACAAACGCATGCTACTAAGTTGGAAAACAACAGCACAAAACGCCGTTCAGGGATGCGGGAAGCTGCGCACTTCGCGGTGCAAGGTGCTTCCGCGCACAACTAACATGTGCGGTGTCATGCATTTGCTAGCAATTCACACGCTCAAAGAATTCGCAAACACTTAAGAAAACTAACAAAGCAGTTGTACGATGCCAGCAGCTCTACAAACCATCTTTCGACGCTAGTTGCATATGTTCCTGTCCTCTGTTGGCGCCACATTTAACACATGAGAGAGCGACAACGTCAAAATAACTCGCGTTGTCGCACTCGCTAGGCGTGCGATAAGCACTCAGGTACCGAGACTCGGCGAAAACTATCAGTGCTCCAATAAAAACTATGAAGAGCATCTCCTTAGTTTTTAATTAACACATTCCCGACGTATTTTACGATGCATTTCGCGAACACCGCTGTCTGCAACGCCTGAGCACGCCTCTGTTGACTGTTATTCTCTTAACAACCGTTGCTATGCACAGGGTCGCCAAGTGAATCGCGCTTTTCTTACCCACCTACGTTCCTACGAGCTGAATAATTAAAAACATGTCTTCTTCCAATATTAAAAAACTATTTGACATTAATTTTATAGCATTTGTCGATTTTTTTACTGAAAGGTTAAAACGATAAAATTAATACGTTAATGTTCTGGGTAAATATGATGCCAGAGAGTCAAGAAGCCAAAGTAAGCCCAGCACGATCCAAGTCCAAGTCGGCCTAAGCCAACGTTTGCCAAAGCGTCTCGTTGCGCCCGATTGAAACATTGCTTGAACTGTACTAATTTAAGTCGTGACAAACGCCAGTATGACGGTAGCAATCGGCTTCGAAGGGAGTGCAAATAAGCTGGGAGTTGGCATAGTGCGAGACGGTGAAGTTCTGTCGAATCCACGAGTAACCTACATTACTCCACCGGGCGAAGGCATGTATTTAGTATCATTACCCTTGTGTAAAAACCTGCCAGTAAACCTTGGAATCGTTTGTTTTGTCTCACAGTTTTTGGACACTCATTAATAGACCGAGAATGTTACAAGTTAGCGACTCAAAATGCACATCTGTCAACAAATCGCCCAGTACAGAACGCAATTGGCATGCGATAGTGTATTCACCCTACTTTCCTGATGACTTGCGTGAATCCATTTTTTTTTTCCTTGTTTCAGGATTTCAACCAAGAGACACCGCGATACACCACCGAGCGCATGTGTTAGACGTGCTTGAAAGGGCGCTCGAGGAAGCAAACATCGCGCCGAACCAAATTGACGTTGTTTGTTACACTAAAGGCAAGTTGTCACGCGCGTGCATTTAAGTTTCCATATCCCAGGCGCAATAACGAATCGTCGCAAAAAGGGGGGGAAAAGTGTAACGGCGGCAGGTCATGCCTTTCTATTTTCGTTCTAGGACCTGGCTTGGGAGCACCACTGGTGTCTGTTGCCGTTGTTGCGAGGACTGTTGCACAGATATGGAACAAACCACTCATAGGTGTCAACCATTGCATCGGCCGTATCCTTGCTGAATTTTTGTGATTAAGCATCTGCTTGTGTTACATTACAAAAATGAGTGCATGATGACATTAAGGTTGCTTACATGTAGAAATTGTATCTTGAATTCTCACCATTTCTTAACATGCCTTCAAGATATCGAAATGGGGCGCCTGATCACTGGAGCAGTCAATCCAACCGTATTGTACGTCAGTGGCGGCAACACACAGGTGAATGTGCCCAGTATTTCTGCTGACTTTAGTGCCCATGCACTCTTAATGATCAGATTGGTTCAGTCACATGTATACATGGATGCAGCTGTCAATTTTTAACTACATTTAAGATTTGCTGTTGGGTAATAGCAGAAGTAGGCTTACATGTACTTGTAAAATGCATTAATTTAGTCCATTGAGTATAAATATTCAGGCAGGCCTTTAAACTTTAGTAAAAATACTGTTTTAGAAATAATCATAAAATAATTTAATTGGTGAAGCTCTGTGAAGCACAAAATTAAATGTTTTTCCACACAGTGCAGAAGGGAAACAGCTATGGGATATGAGGCTAAAGAATGTGGTGCTAAATTGAATCTCATTGTTTGTTTGCACAGCCTTCTATGCACGTGACAAGCAGCCACTTTGTTCACTGGTGTGGACTGATGTCATTTAGTGCTAGCTGCAACAAAGATATGACAACTGTATAATATGCTACACTTTGCTGTACAGATTATATTAATGCAAAAAAAATAAGGCTGCACTGACAGTTATTTTTGCACTTCCATGTCAGAGATGTAGAAAGCAGAGAGGGAGGCTGTTGTATTCAAGAGCAGTGATCACAACATGAACACAAATGTACATGACTTGATTTTGTGTTTTTTTTAGTTGCCAGCAATCCTAAAAAAGTGTACATATATTCTTCGTTTTTACCTCCACAAACAAGGCGCAGAAGTATGTGATACTATGCAGTGAGGCTGACGGAATGTGCTAGCTACGTTGTGCCCTTCACGCTTGCTATGGACCATTCTTCCTTCCATAAAAATAAAACAGTACCGGATGGTCTTCAAGCTGAGCTTCGTGCAAGCATCAGTGAATTTGCTGTTTGGTGCTAGTGAACTCAATCCCAGTATTATTGAAACACATAACATATGCGATCTGCACCATGCAAGGATGTGTTCAGTGTAAAAGGTGCTTGAGAATTTGTCATTGTCATTCAGATCTTGGTATTCATATGTATGCACAGACAAAAAGTGACAGGATTTTAACAGTATCTGAGTCTCAGTTGATCAAGAGTTGTGTGCTGTTAAAAGAAGAAACTGTGTGACATTAATTTACCGACAAGGTATTATAGATGCCCTGCCTTACTTTTAATTGCTTCACCCACTGCCTTCCCCGAGGGAGAACTGTCAGTAAGGGTACAGGAAGTGCAAGTCTCTTTCAAGGTGGAGATATTATGCTCGCAAGATTTTCAAGTTTTTTTTCAGACATGTAAAAGAGTAAGCATGATGGGAAACAGCAGTGCATAAAAACGTGACAAGAAAGGTGTCACATACACACGGCACTGTATGTTGTCCTTTTCTTGCCCTGATTCTATGCGCTGTTATCCATCATGTTTACAATTTGCCAAATAGCCCAACTCCAGACTGCTATCATGTGAAAGAGCGCTACATAATGCTAATCAAAAAGCGAAGTGACATCAAAGACTTGAAAAATTACAGGGTCATTAGCTTGCTTTTGGTTTAGCGTTGTATATTTACTAAAATTTTTAACGGATGCAGGGCAAAAGTCAATTTCAGTAAAATGAGAGAACAGGCTTCTATTCACTGAGGGAACTCAGTGTATAACATTCATGTCATCAAACAGATCATAGAGAAATCTTCAACATATAATTATCTCATTTACATGATTCACAGTAATACCCCTGTCACTGGAAGATTTAATGCCATTAGATTCGAATGTCATTCAATCTCTTCCAGTGCTGCACTGTAAAAAAATGAGCTGACGCTGTGGCAGCGGCCGAATATCAAGCGTTAAAAACCTAACATAGGTCGCCGGTTCGAGTCCCTGCCGCGAGCTACACTCTAACTTAACTAGTAGGTTTATGTTGCATGAAATGCGAAATCGTATGCCACCACGCCGAACACTTTGTGAGAAACGATAGAGCCGCAATGTTCGTATGAAGATTCGTAAAGGCATCGAATTGGGGGTACATAGGTCACTGGTTCGAATCCCTGCTGCGAGCTAGGCTCTAACTCAACTAGTGCGTTTATGCTGCATGTATAACACCATTCGGAACATTCTGTGGCAAATGGTTGGCCCACAAATTTTACAGGATGTCCAGACTAAGTGGCCAGACTTTGATGCCTCCTAGACAGGGATCTATATACCTGATCGGTATAGTTTAGTTCCAAGTTATGGTACTCCGCCATCACACTGGCGCCTGTTATTATTTTATTCCATTATGTAACCACCTTGGTTACGATGGCAACCACTGGGATACAATGTTGTTGCTATGGAGGCCGCCATCTTGAATTCTCTCCGTGGAATCAATGTAATTCGGAGGCTCGAAACGCAACCACTAGAGTTAATGCTCTAAAAATAATGTCATTCGCAAATGATAGCAATGACTATCAGTGAAGGAAAAAGTTATTGCAATCAAGGGGCATCAGTACGCATAAAAGGTGTTTGAAATTGTTGTGTAGCATTTTTAAAGTGTGTGAAAACATTTCTGTGCAATATTATAGGTTTTAAATATTATTTCCGGCCATGCTGCAGCACTTTATTCATATTCATCAATAGCCAAGCCACGTATAAAGTCGGCCACAAATTTCGTAACTGTAAACAAGCAACATGCTTGACATGGCAGAGCACAGAGTGTGGAAATGACATACAAAAGGTGAAGCGCTTAGTTTCAGCTTTCAGTACTTCCGATCTAAAACTACAGAGTGATCCAATGTTACGGTGAACACTCAAGTATATGGGCATGCTCTTTGGGGCGCCTGTGCGTCCGTCCTGGCCGCGGACCAAAGCGAAGCAGCAGATGACGCAAAGCACCACCTCCACGTCCTTCTGTGTTGGAACACGCAGGCACTCTGAAGAGCATGGCCACATGCTCGTGTGTTTACCTCAAGAGTGGATCACCCTGTTCATGGAACGCCAACCAACATGAAGCACAGAATCCAGAGTGGTCGACGGTCGCAGGCAGGGCCATGCTGCTGAGACCGAGAGTAATAGCTATTCTCGACGGCCTCCAGTGCGAATTAACACTTTTTTTAGCAGAACTCAATAACTTAAACTGTTGCTTGTTTCTGCTGCTTATCTGGTGTCCAGAGTATACATTCAGTTCAAGATCGAATGCAAATGAATTCACCAAGCTCATTAGATGGCTTAAGTCATTCGAACCTAAAGGCATTAAATGTTCCCATGTAGCAACCAATTAATGACATTAGATGCTAATGCCATTCGATTTGAATGACATTAAATTTGCTAGTGTGACAAGGGTACAACTTACTGTTGACTGCCAGTGAGGTTATTGGAAACTAGTGAGCGAGTGTTTCTGAACCAAGTAGTCAATAATGCCATATTGCAAAAGGTAAATTAGCATGAGAATAAGATAGGTTGGAAGTGATTTTGGCAGACAGTGTGAAAGTGAAAAACAGCAATTGCTGCAAGTGATAGGAAGAACATCATAAGATTCTTGCAAAAAGAGGTGAAAAGAGCAGCATGAAATGGAACAAATTTGGGTTGAGGATATTCTAGCTGAAGTAAAGAAACAGTGAAAGAAAGTGGATAACCACTGGCAGTGAGGAAGTGTATACGAATGGAATGGACACTTAGTTGGAAGTGCGGGGAATCTGATAAAGTAATGAGGCTAAGAATCACGTAATCACCAGGCTGCTGTGGTTGTTGGTGCAGAACAAGGGTAACTGGAGATCACTGGGGCAGTGGACTTGACCTTTCTGTTGGTGATGAGGGTAACAATATCCTCCTCCTGAGTGTCTGTGTGATATTTTTGTCCAGGTAATAGCGTACAGTGAGAAGAGGTATAGAATTTTTGGAGAGACTATTGACATTGCTGTTGGGAACTGCCTGGACCGATTTGCGAGAGTCCTGAAGGTGAGTTATAGCAGTGGTTAGCATGTGTGATATGCATAGAATACAGAAGATTCTGTGCCATGCGGTACAAAACTTGATTTGCAAAAAAAAAAAAGGAGTGAGGAGGGCATTGGATACACTCGTATAGCTGAAAAAAAGATGCATATTAGTCAGTTTTACTATTTACACTCTGACACGCTTTAGCTTCAAGTACTGCATCAGCACAGGCTGGCTTAAAGGACCATAGACACCTAATTTTAATTGCATGTTTTCTTCTTTCAAACAATGCGTTAGACAATGGAATGCATGGCTTACCATGTGGTATTTGCATAGAACCGCTCAATAATTTATAACTGAATTTCTTGATGCTCTTTCTGTTTCAGTTTCAACAGCCGAATGATTGCTGTGATGTGTTGGGAGTGTTTAGGTCATGCGACACACGAAAGGCTCTGCAATATAATCGCTTATGCGTAGTTTTAATTTGCTACAATGCTTAGGCCAGCTTTCTTCAACAGCTCGATTGACCAAATGTCGTATCAGCGATTATACTGCAGCTTTTCATGCCTCATGCGACCTCAATACTCCCAACATGTCACAGCTATTATTTGGTTGAAACGAAAAATTGACAGACGATTATGGTAGTCAGTAATGCGAAATTTGAGCGCAGCTTTCCACATACCATCTGCCACCGCTGGCAGGTGGCGTGTTACGCTGCTAGCCACCCTCCAAGATCTTCCCATGAGAGCCACCTTCCAGGCGGCGTTTCGCTCTGCTACTTGGACACTTGGACAACCACTAATGCCAACAACTACGATGCGGAATGCAGGAACGGGCGCCTAAGAGCTGTAGTTTAAAACTGAAACAGCATCAAGAAGAAATTTAGTTTAAAATTGTTTAGCGGTCGTAGGCAAATACCACATGGCGAACCATGTATTCTAATGCCTAACACATCATTTGAAAGAAGAAAACATGCTGCCAAAATTAGATGTCTATGGTCCTTTAAGAAAGTGTGAGTTCAGCTTAATTTATACCCCGGACTTATACTTGAAAAGTGAGATTTATATAGCCCTATGTCCTAGCATGATGAAATCACGGTTTTGTTCAGATAGTAATCTCTGTGATATGTGATATTACAATGCAAAAATTTGGGTGCAATACTGTTGGTTGTGTAGCACAAAGTATTGGATTTTTAGGTGTGAATTCAGCGGCCCTATTACACGACCACAGAAAGCTTTTAAAAAAGGTAAATGCCATGCAAAGCAGTTTCCAGTGAAGTGGGATGTTCCAGGATTTCTGTTTGTCAAGAAATTGTTAGAAATTTCTACTTGGGAGTCACAGTGTCAGCACTGCAGGGGTGATGTCTCCTGAATTCTTGCATGCGTGCGAGATCTCCTTTAGTAGGAGAATAAACGAGGTACAAGACAAACCATGGGTTTCAGAGATATTAAGTCCAGCCCAGACCTTGCACATTGTTAAGGACTGTGCTTTGTGCATTTCTCGTGCTCTAACAAAGCAAAATTTATGCACTAAGCGAAGCGAACTACTATGCAAAATTTGTGCACTATGCATCAAAAGTAGAAATAATTCCATTCAGTAGGGTCTGACCCCCTCCCCCCCCCCCCGTGAGGTCGGGCACTGAACAAGTGTCAAACAGCCATCTTGGTGCTGATGTGTGATGTACTGCTTCAGTCAGGGGTAAGGCTGAATGAAGTAAGTTGCGAGGTAGCACTGGCGCTTAATGACAGGACTTGGGTTGAGACTAGATAAAGCTTTCAAAATCTGGCTTTGCAATGCATTCTTGAGTGTCATCACCCAGGATTCTCAGTGCATGTGCATGTGTGTCAGTCCCTGGGGCATGTGTGCATCACTAGGTACTTAACTCTCATCAGAATCTGTCAGTAAGCATTGAGGAAAAAAAAAGGGTAAAAACTGGTGGAAATAAAATCTTTTGTTCTTTTTATTTAGTTAGCTGTTGTCACTCCCTTGTCTTTTTTTTTTCAATAAATTGAATTTCGTTTTTATTGTAGCTGTCCAATGATCCAAGCCCTGGTTACAATATAGAACAAATGGCAAAGAGGTGAGTGCGCAGTATTGGATGCATGGCTATAGATATATGCAAGCTAATTGGATGCCCCATTTTGCTCGCTGTAGGGGTACCAAGCTGGTTCCACTTCCATACGTTGTCAAAGGGATGGATGTCTCATTTTCAGGACTCCTCTCCTTCATTGAGGTTTGTTTGTCGCCAATACTGTCTCAATAATTTAGCTTTTATACTCAGGAGTTGCAAATTATGCGCACAGTATTTATATCCTTGAGTTCAAAGGCCATGAAGAGAATAACAAACATGCATATTGCATTTCAGGAAAGAGCAGAGTCTCTTTTAAGCAAAGGGGAGTGCACAGCTGAAGACCTGTGTTTTTCATTGCAAGAGACAGTTTTTGCAATGCTCGTCGAAACTACAGGTGACTTCAAACAAAATGTCCACTGCTTCCATTGTATAATCCATTTTACTGTTTTCAGAGATATGTACCACTACTTTTTACCTGTAGATTATATCTGAACTTGCTATTGAGTGCACACTGCTGTGCTCTTTCATCTTCCAAAGGATATAATGTTTTCTTTCTTTTTCAGAACGGGCCATGGCTCATACAGGGTCTAGTGAAGTGCTCATTGTTGGTGGTGTTGGCTGTAAGTAATTTCCGAGAAGCTTTTTTTTTAGTTCCGAACTGTGACCTCTGTTGCTGTTGAAGGGGCTTAATATCTTTATCTATGCGAATTCACTTTTCAATGTAATTGCACAGTATTTGACATAACATTTAGTTCAGCATTGTGGAAAGCATTACTTATCAATATTTTAAAGGTTCTCTACATTTAAAGGGGGGGGGGGGGGGGGGGGGGGGGGGGGGGGGCTAGCTGAAAACCTGCACTCAAGTTAAAATGCCTTAAGGGAACTACAGACAACTTTATACAAACTAAAATTCAGTTTCTGCATCACAGTTGCAGTGTTTCAGGCACATTGAGACATACCGTCTTTGTCAAAAGTGATCAGGCAGGCCCGAATGGCCCTGTAGCGAAATCATGGTCATGAAGTAGCATTTCGTTTGCCGGCGCTTGCTGATGAGCGCTTGCTCCAAGATTACCGCTGATGAGGTTACTTTGCACCCTCACACTTGCTGCATGGATGATAAACACCATGCAGCGAGTGTGAGGGTGCAAAGTAACCTCATCAGCGGTAAACTTGGAGCAAGTGCTCACCAGCAAGTGCTGGCAAACGCCAGCACTTGCTGCCTGATCACTTTTGACAAAGGTGGTACACATGTGAAAAACCGCTTTCATTGCGGCCATTGGCATTTCTGGTGCTCCTAGTCCAACTTCTATATAAACCATGATGAGGATGTTTTAGGTAGCATTTATTGTTGTAGAAGGTGTCCATCTGACTCTGCTGGGTCGTCTTGGCTTTATTAATAGCATGGGCTGCTGATTAGACCAGCGCACAGGTAATGCCAACGTGAAAGGGAAGAGTCAGTTTGCACACAGTAACATTTTTTTGTTGCTGTATAAACTCGTGTAAGGGCCACACTTTTTATTTTTAAATTTGGGAGTGAATTTTTTGTGTTTATGGTAGTTTAACATCCCAAAGCAGTTCAAGCTATGAGGGACACCATTGTGAACAAGGCAGCAATGTGGGCTAGCTGGTTGTACATTTGTAAAGGGCTCCGGAAATTTCGACCACCTGGGGTTCTTTAACGTGCACTGACGTCGCACAGTACACGGGCCTCTGCAATTTCACCTCCATCGGAATTCGACTGTTGCGGTCGGAATCTAACTGTGGCTAATCCCCTTGCTCCTTCAAGCCCCCGGTTATTAATCACTATGTCACGAGAGCCAGTTTAAGCCATTGGTTGGAGGGCTTCTATTGAGAGCCATTTGCCACTTCATTCTTGTGCTGTCTTCAGCTTTAGTGTACGCATACAGTGGTGGTGTGTTTGTTTTCAATCAGTAGTGCTAGTTTTCTTTATGGCTTATGAGGTTGAACGTCCCAAAGTGACTCAGGCTATGAGGGACGCCGTAGTGGTGGGCTGCAGGTAATTTCGGCCACCTGGGATTCGTTAACGCGCACTGACATCGCATAGTACACGGCCCTGTAGCATTTCGCCTCTGTCAAAATGTAACCATCAATGCCGGGATTAAACTTTTGGGTCAGTAACCTATCATGATAACCACTAAGCCACCGCGAAGGCCGATCAGTAGTGGTAGTACTTCTGAAACTGCTCAACAATATTGAACACTGGATGTAGGCGGTTGTGGTTCAGATGGTAACAAAACATC
This sequence comes from Amblyomma americanum, assembly GCF_052857255.1. Classification (NCBI taxonomy): domain Eukaryota; kingdom Metazoa; phylum Arthropoda; class Arachnida; order Ixodida; family Ixodidae; genus Amblyomma; species Amblyomma americanum. The sequence goes on along the minus strand of NC_135497.1, from coordinate 152,199,290 downwards.
TAAATGTCAACACCTTTGCAGTGAAGCCATGGAGGCTGCAGGATTTGTTCTGATAAACATCATTGCACACCAAGCTGCTTCAAAGTACAAATGAGCATCATGGATTAAAAAAGCATTAAGTAAATGTATTATTTGTACTTGAAAAATCTTGATTGCTAACGGTTTGCAGCTGCAGGAAGGCTTGGTTATCATAATGTATGTCACCGCCGCATGCTTAATCGAGTGGAGATGCCACCAGAATTTAGAAGCAGTGAAAAGAGAGAGCTTGTGATAATTTCATCTTTAATGGAGCCACCGCAGTGGCTGAGTGGCTATGGTGCTCGGCTGTTGTCCCAAAAGACGCGGGTTCAATCCCTGCCGCGGCGGTCGAATTTCAGTGGAGGCGAAATTCTTGAGGCCCATGTACTGTGCGGTGTCAGTGCATGTTAAAAGAATCCCAGGTGGGGCCCTTCACTACGGTGTCCCTCATAGCCTGAGTCGCTTTGGGACGTTGAACCCCCCTAAACCTAACCCATTTTAAATGGATCTATTTTTCATACAGCCATAATTGGCTTAGTTGCCAAAACCATTTAATTTTTGCAAATATAAATGCCTTCCGTACTGAATTTGTGAGTGTCCTGTTATAGCACGCAACTCCCAGAGCCCCAGTTTCTCTGTTCCACACACTGTTTACCGAAGTTAGACTGTCGCTTCTGCAGTTGCATTCACGGAATTATTCATCTTCTTGACTTTAGGTAATAAACGTCTACAGGAAATGATGGGCATCATGGCTGAAGAACGCAGTGCCAAACTCTTTGCCACTGATGAAAGGTACTGCTTTTGACTGCGGTATTAACCTTGTACTGTAACGTGCATGTTTTATGGAAATACAGGCAGTTCCTACCTCAGTTCCTAAAAGCTGTATTTGTGCCGTTTGTTTACAGTATGTCTGGGGTGCTAAACTGGCCACCTTGTGACCAAGGTTTAAACCAATATGAATGAGCTAGGAAGAGGTGCATGATTGAACCGTTTGGCTGTGGGCACAAGTAGACTTATCAGTTTCAGAAAACTTGCAGTGTATTCTTCTGAAAAATATGTCCTTCCTGCTATCAACTTTGGTGCTATTGTTACTGGAGAAATATTTTGCTGCAAACATACAACAAGAGTTTTGCTCCTGAGCACCAACAAATTAGTACAGTTTGTAGGCAGCCAATGAAAATAAGTACGAGCCATGATGCAGCAGCCTGCAAGGCTTGCTGATGCATAGTAGTCAGCTAAGAAATCAGTGCTTATGGATGACTGCCAGAGTGCATGCTGATTGAGTGAGGTAAGATCAGATAAAATTTGTTGGCTACAGCTTTACAAGTTTGCTACTGTCCATGCACTCACACAAGTGATCACAAACTTGAATTTCAATCTTTGAGCAAGGCAACAAAAAGAGCAGAAATGACTAGGTGCAGAAACGTTTCTTTGTTAACCTATTTATGTATCATAGTCACAGCTGTGGTGTATTGCAGATCTGTGTCTGAAAGAACATTGTAAATGTTTGCAAATTTTGATCAAACAGCTAGTAATTTCAACACTAGTACTCAACTTGCAAGAAAGTGTCACATGAAGACGGTGCTGTTATAGACACCCACTGGTTAAACTAGCTGCACGTCTACACAATGGAGTCATGTGGTACCATATATCCTGTGGAACTGTGATAAACACTTGTCTTGTACAACCACAGTAAGGTGCTTGCACTGTGGTCCCAGCCTGCATTTCTGTGTCTGTAATATCTTATTTCGCTTCATGGGTTAGCTGAATGTTCTATTCAGCCTCCTGAGCACCAACAAATTAGTACAGTTTGTAGGCAGCCAATGAATGCACCAGTGAACAGAGGGTTAAAATATTGGAGAGTGAGCATGAGTGAGCCAATTCTCTAAAAGTGTTGAGGTATGGCTGGTGGAGTTTTTTCACAACAAAAACTGCTGAAGTGTTCCATATATATCTGTTACAAGTAGGCCACACATTATAAATTGTAAATTGTGGGGTTTAATGTCCTGAAGCGACACATAACTTAAATCCGGAGTTTTTTTGACATGCGCCGACAATGCACAGCGCATGGGTGTTTTTCCATTTCTCTTCCATTGAAATGTGGCAGCTGCGGCTGGGATCGAACCCGTGACCTTGGGTGCAGCAGTCGCACACCAAAGACACTAGGCCACCACGGCGGGTAGATGGCACATTATAATAAACGTGAAATCTTCAAGCTGTTTTCAAAAACGTGATCTAGCTACATTAAGAAAACTACAACATTTGAGCTATGTCAAAACCTGCTCTACCACCTTTCAGATACACTTTGATACCATTGCTGCTGTCTATAAAGCTATGCTTATGCACTCAGTATGGAAATATACAAGTAATGCAATTAATGGCTCTGCTTAAACATACATTTGAGCGTACTGATCTCTTGTAGCACTCTGCTAATATGCATAATTAATGCAGGTTTTGCATTGACAATGGAGCTATGATTGCTCAAGCTGGTTGGGAAATGTTTCGTTCGGGCCAAGTCACCTGCTTTGAAGACACAACCTGCACGCAGAGGTATGGTATATATTTGCTGCTTATCTCTCGACTGCAGTTATTGCTAGCTGTTTACTAAAATGGCACATAAATGATACATAAGGAGAGAACATGATGCAAGTGCTCAACAGCAGTTCATTTTTACTTTGTGAAGGCCAATAAGAATAGACAGACAAGCACAAAGAAGGGAGGGTAGACACACTAAAAAAAGATGCACATGATGCAAACACTGCCAGGTTTCAGTGCAGCACATTTGCAAATAGCTGAAAGCATCGAAAAACTGAATGTACACTAGCATCACACTGTCAGCTGGTTCACGAGGTCACCACATTGCAATCAGTGGTGTTTGCGAGGAGACTTTTCGTCTGCCTTTTTGAATCTCTTTATACATGACCAGTCACCCTACTTTTATAACTCGCCCTGCAGAAATATAAACACCTTTTGTTAGTCAGTACTTCCTCTTGTAGGTGTATGAGGGACTTTCCCAGAGATAAGCAACACTCACCTGCTGCCCAAGGACAGAGTTGCCCAGGTGGGCTTGAGCCGCAAGAGATAAGTGGGCCAGGGAATGGGCATGCTCTGTAGACGTTGAACTCAGTTCTTCGCTCCAGGGAAGGGCGATAAGTGCTTTTTCTTACCAATACCTTGCACCATCTCAGCTCCATGCCGCTGTTGCTTCTAGCTTACAAAGGAGAAAAGCTGTTCGCATGATCCCATTAATGTGGCAGTCATGCCGATTCCCAGTTTAGGCTTTTCTATGCAACTTGGAAGCACTCTGTTGGCAGGGAGCATGACATGACATTTGCAAACCAATTTTGTACATGAGACAATAAATACTTCGTGCTGGGTAGTAATGGTGAGCAGCAGCTCGAACTGTTTTCCTGAAATTTTGGATCAGGTGACTCCTTGTTTTGTAAACATCAGTTCTAGGCCTCAAGCCTAGCAGACCCTTAAACATAAAAGCCACGCACATCTGGAATAGCATAAAAATGATTGTCTTCCTAAATGAAAGCTAGAAAAACTCTTCAAGGTGAAGCTGAAGTATACCTTGTTTGCTAGCCAGAACTGTATGCATCAGCAGCAAAATATGATCATGCCCTGAGTTCCTAACACCAAGACCCAACGTACTTCTCATATTCATTGCAGGTATCGAACTGACGAGGTTGAAGTGACGTGGAGAGACTGATGTTTCGATTTTCTACCTCGGAGATGCATAAGATATACCTTATTTCAATAAAGACTTTTTTTACAAGTTTATTGGTTTCATGTTGTAGGGAAGACTGTCACAAATTTGGCTGTATAGAATGTAATTATGCATAAAAGTGTTACTGTCTGTTCAAGAACTACTATCAAAATGTGAAGGCTTAAACAGGACAGAAACATGCTTGTAAATTGGCGGGTAGAAACCAGAAATGGAAAATATGAAAGGAGAGCAACACCACGAAAACAGTATTCCCAGGTTTTATTCACGGCCTTTTTGAGGGAAAAAAGATGAGTGCACAAGTTACAACAAAACTCTGCTACAGCTGCTTAACGACATATAGCAGAGAAAATGTCAAGGGGAAAAAATTCCAAACTTGACAGGAAAGCTGGCCGAGAGACAGTAGAAAAAAAAAAGTAAAATGCGTTGGCATGATTACTACAATTATCACCGTCATTGTCCGAGCTGCCAGCCTGCATTGAGCTCTGACCACTCCGAGTCTTCACAGGCTTCTGTTGTCTTTCCAATTCATTATGACCTTGCACAATTGCGTCATCTCCTCTTCTGTCCTCCGAAACCACTCATATGATCACAAACTATATTTGGAGATGCTGGGTAGTTAGTGGCTACCACATAAATTAGCTACACTATGTTTCACTTAAAGCTATTAAAAGCTACAACTGTCTCTGGCTGACCTCTTAGTCAGCAGTTTGGCAGCAGGTTTGCTCAATTGTTACTACACTGGCAGCATTTCTGCATCAATTTCACTGTACTTTGCCAACTTTTACTGTGTTGGTAATGTGATTGATGGATCTATCTTTGTTAGCAGCTTTCAATGGCAATATATATAAAGTAGGCTCATTCATAGACTTGCGGCTAAAAGGACATCGAGATGTGCATTAATTCAACAAGCAAAGGTGTTACGTCACAGTCTAGATGCTAGAGGTAATTGGTACCACATTTTCTTGAAGATCCAAAGCAGCTAACTGGGTGGCTGCAGTAAGGCAGTGTTTCTTTCCATCAGAAAGGTCACCTTCAACTGAAGCAGCTAATCCAGAGGCAGAATTGTTCTGCCAGAGTGCACAGTGGAGCAATGGCAAAAATACTGCCTTGTGCAACCAACCCAGCTGACCTACACTATACCTCAAAACATGAATATGTGGCAGAGGTCAGAGGTAGCCCAAGCTTCCCTGCTCCCATTACACATGATAAAAGCTTACTGGCACCAACTAGGATGGCATGAAAAGAAGCTTTGGGCAGAAAAGCTCACATCTCGTTCATCTCCAAATTATAATTCCACAACACATAACAGTGTGATTGGAGGCGTAAAGCACATGCAACATGAGAGAAATCAAATATGTAAGGTTTTTTTTTTTTTACCTAATAAAGAATATTGTGCCCTTGCTTCAGTGCTGCATGCAAAGAGGGAAAAAAAGATAATTCTACCAAAGACATCTTTTTTTCCTTCTTTGCAGGAGAGGCAAAAATGCCATGATTGATGGGATACATAGCTAAAAAAAATATAGGCCCTCAACTGGCAGCCTTTTACAATGACCCTGGGTGCCTCTATTTGGTGGAATGATGAAGTTTGAAAAAAGAAAACACCGCCGCCATGCTAGATATCAGCACACAACAAACAACAAAATCAGGCTTAGAGCTATAACATTACATCAAAGCACACTGCTTACTTGCTGTTTCTCTATGTTTAACCATTTCACAAAGACATGCTGGCAATAAAATGCAATGGCCTTGAAAGAAAAGGCTACTCTCGCCACAGCGTATTGCAGAACTACTCATTCAGAACCAAAACGAGTCAAATCTTGTGGCCACAGATTCTATGTCCACCCAACTTTACACAGTTCTTGAGACAACTGAACAAAGTGCAGGGTTTATAACATATTACATCCCTTGCAATGGTCCCACAAAGGACAAGATACATCACAGCTCCAGCATTCTTGAACTGAAGCTACAATTTGCATAAAGCAACATACACAAGTGAAACTTCAACCGGTACAGTTCTGCATGTGAAACATCTTCCAAGCTACAACTGAAGCGAGGACTTTTGTATACACCTCCTCCTGCCACTCAACATGGTGGGATGACAAATAATTAGCAAGTGGTAAAGTGCGTGCAGCAAATAAAAGGACCCGTTCAAGTGCTACCACTAATCACACTTGTAGAAAATATTGTGGCAGCTTTACGGTAACTATTCCTAGATCTTGGATCACTCCATATGTTTCATGTGCACCAAAGTGAAGCACTTAATACTTCCTGAGATGCACTGAAGCCTTGCCTCTGAATAAAAACGACCCGTTCATAGCTTCACAAAAAACATCACTAGAATGTATATGGACATTGTGCGTTTAACATTGCTAGCAGTTCATTGGGGCTGTCATTTGTGGTCACAGAGATTAACACGACAAAACATTTTCCGGTTTTTCATAAATTAAATTATAGCTGCAACTATTCACCTTTGGAGGGTACAGTGGGCACGAAACCACAGAAACTTTTCACAGTTATGCACTGCAGCCCTCCTTTGCAAATAAATGGCAAAACACTTTAAGGACTCTGGCATCTGCCTAAGCAAGCTCGCAACAAAGAAAGCCATACAAATTCCTCTGTCCCATGTCATTCCATCAGTCATCACTATTGGCATTATGCCTGGAGCCTCTTCTATCTTGATCACTCGGTTTTTAACGTGGAGCGTCCCTCATAATTTTCTATTTTCAAACAATCAAGCAGCCTCAAGGACTTTCACACTGGACGAACATGCTGACCACTGCTGAGTGCAGTAACCGAGAATATAGCCAATTTTTGAGCATGGTAACACCTACTGAACTAAAAAAATATGATCAATACAAAATGCTGGCAGATCACACTGTCTAGTGAGGACAGTGTTCATCATCATCTGGCACACTTACATAGTACACAAAAAGAACTGTGCCGTCTTTTCAATTTTGTTTTAATGACAATATCTATATCTCAATAGTTCTCCAGCCAGTGCAAGTGCAACCAAAGTGGTCACTGAGCTGTGCAAGAGGAACTCCAGTAGTGCCCTTAGGGCTGTGGAAGCACTTAACATCAAGGGCAATGGTTCTTCTAATAGCTTAGAGAAGGGGTTCTCACAAACAGTTCCGCCGAACCTCAGGGTTCCTAGGTGTGCACCTAAATCCATGCATGCCTTAACCCCTGCTTTTCGTTTTCCTACTTTATTTTGGAACTAATCACACTAATTGCTCATTGCAGACTGCTCCACTGTACAGCAGGTCGTTATTAATTGAATTTGGGCATTTCTTGAGCTTCCATGTGTTCGCATGCTCCTTTTTGCATGCGTGTTGGGCAGGAAGGGATGCAAGCCAAGACACACGGGGTTTCTCGGGACCTTTTGATGAAAGCTGTTAGGGTTCCCTGGCATAGAGCACTGGATCCAATGCCAGGAGTGCCACAGGGTTCACATCACAGCTTGGCAACATTTGATTACCCACATAGCGACCTTTTGACACAGACATGGAACGATATGCCACATACCTACGAACAGTTTCATGCATTGAGTCTATTAACCAGTAAGAAGTAGTCCTCTTAGCTCTGTTAACGTTCAAGGTGTGATATCCTTAGCTGTATGTGGAGTAAAACAGCACAGAAAAGAGAAAGATAAGTCAGTGCTGATGTTACCCTGCTTTGCAAGGGAACAAGCCATTGTACTACTCTCTCATTATGTGCTGATCCAAATAGACCCAAGTAGCCCCACTGCCTATTTTGTCAAGACAAAGTTTTTTCACTGTCACAACGTATGCAAGTACCCTAATCTTCCGTATGCAAGTACCCTAATCTTCGAACTAAAAATCTGTTTTTACCACTGTACACAATTAATTCATTTTACATCCACCCGTAAGGCTGCAATGAGCCATTCATATTTTTACCTTAAGCTCAGCTACTGAGGCAACACTAACAGCTCTGTATGCATTGAAACAGCAGCAAGGAAAAGAATAAACCCACCAGTAACAGTGCTATAACCATAATGGAATGACTTTACTACCACAACGTCATAGCAGGTTTTTCATTCTGTACTTGATGTGCACAGTATTTAGCTGCAATGCCAGCTATTACCTTAAACTTCAACTCCTATATACTGTCTGGCTTCATTGTGATGCAAACAAGATCTCCAAATACAATGGATCACATGCACTAGTGCCAGTGAAAGAACTTAAGCATTCAGTACGGCTTGAATGTCTTGTACACAGTTCCCTTTGAGCATCTCCGGTACAAATCCACTCGTTGTAAAATTGTGCAGGTAGAACACCTACACTGAACAAAAATGAAAACGGGATACTGTCCATTGGCACATTTTCCTGCACATTGGACCTGATCCACTGCATGCATTGCAAGTTTCGTTTGTATGAAAGCCCATCACAAGATAAGAAACAAATTTAGAAAAGTGGCTTTTGATCACATTATGCTGCCCAAAATTAAATAACCTCTAGGAGGGTAAGTGTTAGCACTGTTGGGACACCACATCATATATTTTGTGTTGGCACATGCACACCTGGGGTGTGTCATCACTAGCATTTCTGTTTACTCAGAACAACTTCCCACCACAAACCTCACTGCGGTCGCGAGCACAAGCAGTGTGTTTCGCGCCATCGCAACATTGGCAATGTAGAGGAATGCAACTGCTTATGCAAACATGTTCCAAAAATCAAAGGTAAATAGCTTCTTTCTCGTCCTTTTGGCATCATCACATGACAGTGCAACAGTCCTTACGATGTGGCTCACCCACTATCTCGGAAGGGTCACTACGGAAGCGTCGGAGGGATGTTGATGGTGATGGAGGAGCCTCATAGCTTGGTTTTCGCACAGTGGCACTAAAATGGTGCTGATGCCCATTCTGTCCAAGTGCTGTGGCAGACGCTGCCATTTTGCCAACTATTTCCTGTTGCTGAGAAGCAGAGAGGGTGAGGGAGCCTCGACTGTTCCTGAGGTCGGCCCGGTGTTTCTTCAAGTCCGAGAGAGTTCCATTCTGAGGCGAGAAGCCTACAGATGCTTGTTGAGTGTTTACGGTCACATGGATTTCCACCTGCATTCAAACATAGCATAGCAGAGTTTCACTGGTTTCTCCACATGGCCTTGGTTTTGGAAGGTTGATTAATTAATTGATGAATTTTGACATAGCAAATGAACATTGTGGGCTATGAGATGTGCCATAGTGGAAAGCTCCAGATTAATTTAGATCTTCTACAGCCCCTGAATGCATACCAATATCTCATCTCACCACATGGGTGTTTTTCCATACCACCACCGCCAAATGCTGCAGCTGTTATCGGGTAGCAGCAGAACGTCAACCCCACTGTGGCAGCTGCCAAATCCAAAAGGTCCTCCACTTGTTTCATAAACTATATCATCATCCACTCCAACAACCACGAATTGTAATATATCTTCCAATAAATTGCAAGCCACTAAATAATTTTGCTTATGAAGCAAATAAGCCAATCCTGCAAAATTTAGGTAAGCTTAGCGGATTACTTCAAGTAAATATGCTCAATATGTGCAACACTCAAGCAGACTTAAAAAGTTGAAGCTATATTGGTGGCAAGCAGTCCAAAGTCAAATCCAGAAGGCAAAAAGCTGAAGTATGCTGTGCTACCACATGCTGAAAAGCTGTGGCATCAGTAACCACTGAAGATATCTGCCTCTTTCTCTCTGTATGTGTGTGTACTGTTATGTGACAGCACGCCGATGAAGAGAGAACGACATGATGGATGGTGATGGCATGATTTAATTCAGTGGGCCTGGCGTGAGCACTCTATGCCATGCCACTGCCCACTTCGTCGTCTTCTAGTCTGCGACATGGCCCATGGCCACCGAGTGATCGAGCCGATCGCGCGAACTAGAAGAATGGCGCTGACGATCAAGCGCAGAACGTGACGATGGGTATGACAGAATGGTTAACAGAGAAGAGAAGAAGATGAAGGGCTTGCCATCACGATTAAAGGAATGAGCAGATGACGAGCAGATGAAGCCAGATACACGAAGACTGAACAGCGATCGGTTGCCGGAAGCTAACACCAAGGCCCATGGACACACCCAGCGGCAAGGACAGGGGTGCCGTGTTCTCGTGTGTGAGCAGGTGGTCAGTGAGATCTCAAGTCAGTGGTGGTGTTCTCGGATCAGTGGGGTCGTAGTCTTGGCGTCGTGCCTTCTGGTTGGGGCTAGGGGCGGAGCAGAGAGATGCTGGGTCACATCTGACAGGCTGAAGCAATGTTGGGAGGTGCAAAACCACAAGCGCTCCACAGAAGACCTTGGCAGACAGCAGGCTCCGAAGCTCCCATAACCGGGATGACGAGGATACCCCGCACCTTACACCAAAAGTTACGTGATGGCAAGCCGATGAAAAAAGAACGACATGATGGATGGTGATGGCATGATTTAATTCTATGGGCCTGGCGCAACCACTCCATGTCGTGCTGCTGCCCACTTCGTCGTCTTCTAGTCAATGACAATATCACACACACGCATGCGCACACACACGCACACACACATGCACATGATTTAAGGGGGGGGGCTGCCCCTCAGAGAAATTTTCTGTGGAAAAGGCATGAAAAATTTTCAATTTTCTCTTTAATAAATAAGATATTAAAAAATGTATCGCGCAGATAGCACTGTCCCCTCCAAGTGTCAGACATAAATTCGCCGTTGCATGTATGTATAACTCTATTTTCGCAAAGTTCAGTGTTATAATTTGAAACCACGTCCCAGTCACCACAATTTGCCTCGAAAGTTAGTTTGAGGACCTGAAATTGGATGACTGCAATGGCCACAATAACGCTTATTTTAATACTCATAAGGCTAAATGTAGCGTCTACCTTACAATATGAACAAGAGTAAACAATGAAACTAGAATAACTGACAAGGAAATTGAAGAGGCTAGGCTACTTGAACTATAGTGAAGAGAACTCCAGCCTGAAATTAAATATGAGCATGTCACTGCTGATGTGAAAGTAAAAGGTAGGCTAAAATCTGATTATTTCGAATGCCATAATGTACAGGAGTGCTGAGTGTAGAAATAGCTGCAGCACAACGGCAACACTCCCAAAGGAAGACATGCAAGACAAGGATGAACACTTGTGGAAACTCGCCCTGCTCCATCCCCTTGGGTTTGCTTCTCCACGATGCGTCCTCTCTAATTACCTTAACTAAGAACGGTGCCTGTGTCGCACCGACACGAGTGCCATGGACGGCGTGACTGCTGCACACACAGGTAAGACAGCTCTCTCTATCTCTTGGGCCTCGGCAACTCATTGCATGCAGACGTTTCGGTGCGGCGCTCCGCTCTCCACCAGCGGGGCAAGGCCTCGTGGGAGCATTTTCCCATGAGCCCGTCCCGTCCGGCCTCGGAGTTTCTCCCTTGCCCTAGCGTAGGCAAACCTTCACTCAGGACCTCGCTGGCGAGCCGCATGACCTTGATTCCTTAGCTTATTTTGTTGTTAGCCAGCATTATTGCTGTTGCAGCAATAAATGCCTTTTTGGTGTCAGCCAGTGCCGCCGCTTCTTTGTTTCCTCAGAGCTTGGCCCACCATAGTCAGCGTGCGCTTGGTAGCATGAGCGATCACGGGGTTGGGTTGGCGGCTTGCACTGTCAGCCGCGGTTAAGCGGGGAGAACATATTTAACTCAACTGTTTACTCCTTGAAGCAATGCCTGAATATATCTTGCGCTGCGCATGCAAAGAAATTACAAAAAGAAAAATGAAAAAGGAAAAACACGAAAAAGAGAAAGAGACGTGCAAACGTGGACACCTTGTCCTCACAGTGAAACATCTTGTGTTGCAACAGAAAAAAAAATTGGCAGTGGTAGCTTGGCTATGCCAGGATATACGTAGCGGGAGGAAAGTTTCCCTGGCTGAGCTTGTGGTCACTAAGTTTAGCAATGAGAGACATTGGGCCCCATCTCGGCCGCTATACGCCATCTATTACGCTCGGCAGTCTGGCATCTCCGTTTGGCAAGGCGTTCCTCTCTCTGTTTGGGCATCTCCGCTGCTCTCTTCGCATTCTTACGCTCATTCTCTCTTTGTTGAGTAGCCAAGTGCCAGGCGACAACCTCAGGATCAGAAGAGTTAATCTTCTCTTGCCTATACCGCCGTTTAGCAGCAGCTGGATTCTCCTCTCCTTCTGTGCATCCATATCAAATGTTGTGACACAGCCGCCCATTACATCAGCGCCTTTTATACGCAATGCTGCACATGTGACGCGAGATTCGGGTGGTAGAGAGGCGTGCGGCGAGGCGGCGACGAAGCGCACGCCGCGCCTGCTGCTCCTCTCCGGTTGCCATGGTAACGGCGCATGCACGCAACTGGCCTCTCCCAGCCACCGTGAAATGCTCGACTGGTAGCCCAGTGTAGCTCTCTTTACAATAAGATTTAATTCCAAATTGCATAAGCCAATTGCAGTGTCACTTGCGCAGTCAATACGCCTTTGATTACATGGAAAGCGTTCAGCAGTTCGCAAACAGTGTGGTTTCCACTTTTGCCAAAAATCTTAGCATCAATGAAACGCAAGACCTACAATGATTGTTCTATAAATTTTGTGCAGTGCATGCTCCCTTATCCTGTCAACGACAGAACAGCCTCTTTGGGCAACATAGGACTTGCCGCATGAGAGTGGAATCTCGTAGACCACTCCCAATTAATACTCCACAAAGATGTTGGCATGCTTTTTCAGCAGTCTCCATTTTTTTCTCACTACAGACAAGCTTGCTCAACTGCGCCATCATGAAAGGAGTTCCAAAAATAATTAGGATCCCATACCTGTAGGCAATTTTAAAGCTGTGTGAAACTGTGCAGGCAGGAAACCACCCAAGGTCTCAATGCTTCTTCAGTTGCCATCACCATCAAGCTCTTTGTGCCAGACTTCTTTTCTTTAGGACGGTGTTTGCTACTGCTACCACAGCGAGACCATGAGTTTTGTTATTTCATTATGAAAACTAGCCTGCATTTCACGAGCATACAATTTCTGGAGAGCACATTTCATGCACAGATTAGCTATGTTCTTTATCACTTTGAAATGAATCAAATCATATCACGACAGTTGTTTCTGTACTTGGAAGTATACCAAACACAAATGCCCTTTTAAGAACTTCACCTATGAACTCAAATAATGAAGTATGTTCAGAATCAAAGAATTCCTGTCTAGAATGCACCTCTGTTTTTGGATCCTTGGCAAAAGTAAAAAGGTTCTTGGCAAAATTGAACCAAATTGCTTGAGAACTGCTGCAAGCCTCTACATAATAAACGGGGCACCGACTGTGTAAACGACACTTCAACTGGTCTATACAATTCGGATTTGACCTTTCCTCTCCTGAATGACAAGAGGTTTCATTGTATGTGTTTTACAAGGTGTTTACTTTGGCATGTGTCTCTCCCTTTTTGTGCTTTTTCTCCTCCTCGTAATTTCTACGCATGCACAACACAAGATATAGGCTTTGCTTCGAGGCATAAACATTTATGACTGCAGCATCCACCCTTGTCTTGTGTGCCTACCTTTGTGACTGTTTTTTTCATGCCACAGTTGCCGTATTTTTACTCGATTCTAACACGCCCTCAACTGTAACCCACTCTTGTTTTTCAAGGTCAGAAAAGAAATAAGTGCAATCACTTCGACTGTAACGCCCATCACGTTTTGATGTTTCAATAAAGAAATTTGCATGTGAGGCCACCTGACTGGCACTTGCTTCCATACACAACATCATTATATTTTAAAGTGTTTGCTTTTCTTAGCTCGTTCCTTTGCATCCCAATCGCCGTGCGCAGTGCAGACCTCGGCAGTGCGCCTAGCTGCTGCAGTCCGATAACATCACGGTGCATTTATTTTTCCACAGTAGCTGCAGAGCCGGTGGCTCGCTCGGTGAACTTGGCACAGTGCCAAGGCTTGTGCGCCATGGACGGGAGCATTGAGGGGAGCGCCAGCGGCAGTTGCGCGGTTCACGCGGGGTTGCCTGGCTCCTCCAATGTGTGCTCATAGGCGTCGAAGTGAGCGGTGCGTCTTTGCAACTGGCGTTTTATGTTGACTCAAACCATGAAAGAAGGTTGGCGCCTTACTGATGAGACACTTCAGGTGCTCACAAGGCCTCTCAGTAACCAAGAGTGCAGTAGGCGAAGCGATAATATCGGTGCACAAGGAGTACCAAGCCGCCATTCTTGTGACACCAATGACAACAGATTGTTGCTAGCATAGTTTCATTTTCATACTCGATTCTAACGCGCACGTAATTTCTCGGCGATTTTTTCTGGAAAGAAATGCCCATTAGAATCGAGTAAATACGGTATACCGAAGAACACACATCACCTTGTCCACAAGAACATAGTTAGAAATTACCTTGATCGGCCAACCTGCCAGATTTCAATTGCACTAAATTTATTACACTTTTCGCATTCCTGCAAGAGGAGACCATGACTGTCAAATGTTAGAAGGTCCGAACTTTTCTGATGCTTCCACAATAGGGGCACAATAAAGCCAAGTGCAGAAAACATTCATGAAAGGTTGCCACAATTACAAGCTGCATAAGCACACATACCTTGACTGCCTCCGCAGCGCCCCCCTGGTGCCTTGCCGGCATTGGCGAGACCTCAGAGTATGACGGCGGGGGCATCGGGGCTAGCGACCCCAATGACCCTGGCTCGGGCACTCCTTCCAAGCCACAGCGACTCGGTGAACTTGATCCTGCTACTTCTACAGCAACTGTTGCAGGTGCCAACGACAGTGGCACCGATGGGACTGTGCTGGCTGGTCGCTCACCATCACTGCCAGGGCTCGTCAACGAGCCAGAATCGCCATTCATCACATCACCTTCAGACTTCCTCCGCACCGCCTCCTCATCCTGAGGCAGAAAATGCATGGAAAAAGGACACAACTTGTTCACTGCCTAGAAGTTCATTTGCTCACAACCTATGTGAACATAGCTGCCAAGGTTAGCATAGACAAGAAAACATGCGACACGTTCAGGCAGAAACTATAAGTGACGCGGTAATTTTAGGCAATATAAGCCAGCAGTCAGGCTTGTAATTAATGGTGCCAATACAGTAAACCCTCGTCAATTTGACCCCCTTGATTCAAAAATCTGGATAATTTGGACTGCCAGTACAGTACTGGCCGGTGCCCATGTATGCCTGTGGAGTCGGATGCTCGTTGATTTGGATGCAGCAGGGCTCACACCGGTTAATTCGGCCAGGTAGCGCAGCCGTGTCAAAGTACGACCAACAAAGCAAGCAATTGTCCAAATACTCCTCCTCAAGCCTGAATCACATACTGCAGTTTTGCTTGCGAACCTCTGATGTGCATGCAATGGCAAGCATGACTGCATCGGGTTTCCCATTAGCTCAGTCTCCGAAAAATATTGTCCGACCATATAGTTTCACTTTCCTGAGCTTTGTGCCATCCCGCGTAGACGGCGGATATCAGCCCTGGCTTGGACAGCCAGTTGAGTACACCTGAGCACTATTTTGGACACTGGCATGTAGCTGGTATTCTGTATTTTTAGCGCCATTCAAGTGCTAAGATCACTATGGGTGCAGACAAGCTCCCCTCGCTTCCATCTGCGTGGTTCTTTCATTCTTCCACAGCGCCGAAAGTGCGCGCTCTTCACGTGGGGTGGAGCCTCCTCACATACAACGACACAGTTTGTTAGGAGGTTCCACCACAGCGGAGGCCTTTACTATCTCAAAGCACTCCTGCTTTGACGTTCCTGACAGTGTGCATGAAGCAAAGCATTTGATGGAACATCTCAAAGACCGCGGCCCAGATTTTCAACAGGTAAATTTACTACGATGCACAAGGTTTTTGGCAGCTTTTGGCAGGGGCGAGGCATTCGATAATGCAACCTTCGGATTACTCAGATGTTTTCCCGGTCCCTTGAAGTCCGAATTAACGAGGTTCTTATTGAACCAAATTTGATGGTTTCGGTCTTCATTACAATGCACTATGAGAATCCATTCTAAGAAGTTTGGTACGGATACAGCAGAGGAATATCACATGCAGACAGACTGAATTCCTACATTGCTAACAAATTTTGACTTGCAATTTTAAATATATCCCATGGAGTGAAGGATGCTGCTCTTTCAAAGTTTGAAGTTTCTAAGGCTCAAACATTTCAACATGAGAAGTCCTTTTTTAGGGCTCCCAGGTAATCAAGAGAAAAAACTGAATTTAGCAAAGCACTATGCAGTCACTCAGTCAGCTTCAGTTACCTATTGTGGTCTGGAAGAGATGCATGGAAAGGAAGAAAGCACAAGGATGACAGATGGAGTGAAAAGGAAAAGCGGAAAGGGGGAAGGAGAGCAAGGGTGCATGTGGTCTGGAAACAGCCAATGATACGGCGCGCGCTTTCTGGGAGCAGACAATGAGGGGGCTTGCATCGGAGAACCGAAGAGCGGAGAAAGAGGAGATACGAGAGACGTGCTCAGTGCTGCCGATACATGGAAAATTTCTGATATTATGGTGAATTTTTGAGATTTCAGTAAAACTTGTCTTTGACGATGCTTTCAGCCAAAGCAAAACCGTGAAAGCTATGATCTCCGAGAAGGTGCGGTCAGTAGTTGTACTTGGCCTCATACCGTTGCCGTAAAATTCTGAGCAAGCGACCCCACCACCGCAAGTTGAAATTCCTGGCAAAGTAGGGGAGTGGGGGGGGGGGGGGGGGGGGGGGGGGGGGGGGCTATCCCGGAACGGCACCGAAATTCATGATGGCGGCGACATTTTCCTGGAAGAAAAAAAAACGCACTGCACATGGATTTAAAACGTCCTGCCATTCTTTCCAGCTCGAAGCTCGAAGAGCACATCGTCCACGCATTCACTAAACACCGGCGCGCTGTTACTCAACTTTCTTCAAGTTTTGCTTTCCCGTAGTTTTGCTGTAGCAACGTCTCGAAATCCTCGTCCCATTTCCGTATCCGTTTCCGGACGAACTTAAACTCTTGAGATGTTTGGTGAATGTTGCTTCCGTTTTGCCGATGCCATTGTATGACTTCAAGTTTCTTCGCCACTGTGTACGAATGCAATGCCACTCGACAACGCCAAAACAAAACAAATGGCGCGTGACGAACGGGCATGCGAATAGCTTGAAAAACAGGACTGGACTGGACTAGATTTTTGGATTGGATGGGACAGGCCAGTGTTGCCTGGGCACAGTGCGTGATAAGGGTGCGGAGCAGGGTGTGTGTGTGTGTGGGGGGGGGGATGTGAAGTTAACAGTGAAGTTAGGGGGGGCCCTTGCATGGCTGGGGGTGCATGTTCAGAATTTTACGGTAGCTGTGGTGTAGTAACAAGAATATCTTTGGAGAATATCATATGAAATTGCTAAAACCAGTTCCCCCACGATAATTTCGGTCACTGTTGTAGTTTATGGTTTATGGTGGTTTAACGTCCCAAAGTAACTCAGGCTATGAGAGACGCCGTAGTGAAGGGCTCCGGAAATTTCGACCACCTGAAGTTCTTTAACATTCACTGACATCGCACAGTACACGGGCCACTAGAATTTTGCCTCCATCGAAATGCGACTGCCACGGCAAGAATCGAGCCCATGTCTTTCGGGTCAACATCCGAGCGCATTAACTACTGTGGTGGCCATTCTTGTAGCATTAACAGTTACAACATAAATGAAGTCTCCACTAACATCTTTTATGGGTAGCCTTGAATGAAGACCACTTGAACAGCTGTAAGATGTGTTTTAGTTTCAAATAACGATGGTTCTTCAACGTTAGAGTTCGTTATGTGGGCTCCAGAGGGGCACTGAATTGTTCATAGGCTCTGCATTTATTTATTTATAAAGTTCTTTGCCGCTTTTCACTCAAATTATTATGTTTGCAAAAGTATATTGCGGGAAAAAAATGGAAAATTTTGCATCCAGAACGAGGAAAAGCCAAATGAGCAATACGGCAACACAGGATATATGGTGATCTTGGACACTTGGACGCAGCTCTGCGACTGCATCAACCAACAAGGAACGGTAAAACCGCAAAGTGCATGTGAACGCATTCTGCTCCATCTAATCCAAAATGCCGCACAAGTGCAGGACCAGCTGCGTTTGAACATGCGTAAAACCTAGCACATAACTGCTAGTCACAACTTGTGTCGGCCATCAGTCGGGAGCCGAACCATCAACGAACAAATGCATGGATGAGCGCATGCGGTGGTGCACAAGCAAAAGGGGGCTCTAAGCGCATCTTCGTTTCATTTCTCAGCTGCGTACAATTGCATCGACCAACAAAGAACACTCAAGCCGCAAAGTGCATCCGAATGCATTCTGCCACATCAGTTACATGATCGCCGCATAGATAATTCTTTTGAAGCCAACTCGTGTTTCCAACTCAAGTTTGCATGATTTCAAGTGGCTTTTGAGTTTGCATCTGGTCGGGGCATCATAGCACGATCAGGGGTTTCAAGCTACACACTGTGAGCATTGCGTACCTGCAACGGCTTCTAAACAGTGCCGCTAGGCTGCCATGTGCTCCCGTGTGTACCATCTGCTCATAAATGTGAAATCTCCTCACTAGTCCTAGGTGCAAAAGGAAAGGTGAGTGGAGAGTTGTTAAGCCACCCTGGTTGTGCAGTGTTACAAGCCAATCAAGTTACTTTATTAGAACAAGGTTGGAACGACAACGCTTCCATGCACGTGCACCGAATCAGCCAAAGCATTCACCCATGTATGTGCATGGTTTTCTCCGAGCAAGTCTCCGGCCACCTGCAATGCATGTGCAGTAAAGAGGAGGTAAAAATGCCAAGGTACAATAACGAGCACATGTCACAGGACTCGCACCACGTCCGGACACCAGCAAACTGCCACACGAAGAGGCTACGAGCACTCACATCGTCCTTGCCCAGTGGTGCCTGCTGCTCTTGGCGGATGCGAGCTTCCTCGCGGGCTTCTCGGCGAGAAATCATGCCCTTCTCACGGATGCTTGTTCGCCGCACCGATTGGCTGCGCATGATCGTGGAAGGAACAAGAATGCAGTCAGCAAGACTTCCGACAAGTCATTAAGAGGCTGCTGCCAATTACTTCCCCTAAGTGATGTCTAAACATTACCCAAAGCCGTGCAAGATATCAGAGTCATAGAATACAAGTCAGTGACATTGGACATTTAGGCCGTAATCAAGATGAGGCCACAGCCAGAGACCCCAAATTCTCTCAAGCTCACACTCAGCAATCGCATTATTTGTATTTCTGCATCCCACATGAAAAGCATTACACAGACCATGCATCCATAGGAAAACTTAAAAAAAAAAAAGCACGCCTCTCACTCATTTTGGCAGTGATTACAGGCTCGTGCATCATTCAAGTGTTCACTCTGATATATGCTTCGAACTATACACTACTGTGGCTAATAAATTTTTTTTTAATTTAAAAATACACTAATAGGCACGTAATATGAAAAAAGGCAAGAAGATAGATACACTGTGAGAACAACACTAAAATGAACGACCCATGTAGTATAGGAACACTTGCCTGCGAGTATTTTGGCTTTGTGAGCGCCGCAGTTTGTTCGGCTGCATGGCCCTTTTCGTTTCCATTTCGCTTCGCAGCTGCACTATCCTCTCCTTGAGGTCAGGGTCTTCACATATGTCTGCAGGCAGATACAATCAACTGTCAACTCCTAAAGGATTGAAATGTTCGCAGTTTCAGCTCTGCACTTACACTTTCTATGAACAGGGACATAGAGTGCTTTTAAAAAATTCCCAGGCCACATCGCAAGTGGTCGCTATATACCATTTTCGTGGTAAGGAGGAAAATAGCCTCATACTCAGCAAATGCGGCGCCACTCCTCCTCTGGTATGTGCAAGCGGCGGTGCCAAGACGGTATGCAGAATACGTATGTGAACGCAGTCCTCTGCATGACGAATTAGCTGAAAAGCATCTTGCATTGAGATGCAAGACATCCAGTTAACCGTGTGTTGTTCTCGGTTGCAGTAACGACTATTAAAAGCAGTAAAAATTAGCTGCAGAGCCATGCGAACTACATCAATAGCCACGGTATGTGTGTGGGTGCAAGCTGTTTCAGTTGCAACACCTTCCACCGGACGAAGACAAGCAGGGTCTTTGGATTGCATGCACCAACCTCAACCAAAAGGGTTTCGTCCTGTCGGCCAAGTCTTGTGTGTGCTCTGAAAGCTTAGTTGTAGGAGAGTAGACGGTCAGAAATTTAATACACTGGCTTAAATTAAGTTGGGCTATGAGCAGAAGGTACTATCGGTAGCAAGTTTACAGAACTCTGGTTGGCAGAGAGAAAAATTACTTTGACGCATTCACCAGAAATTTTTTGAAGGTACGACAAAGCATGCATGCTCCATCCTCTGGCAACAATACTTAGGTAATCGGTTGTCGACTTATTTGGTTGCGAGGCAGCACTACAGTATTTATTGATTTTTCTGAAAACACTCATTTTGTAAACCTTGTCTGTCGATAGTATGTGTGAATGTGGCTATATGAAGAACAGTCATTTCTATAAATATGTGAATTTATTCATAACTGGCTGAAGACACTGTGTCGTGAGAACTGCACACCATAGCGATTTGAACAATAAACTGAGTATGCATAATCTGTGCACTCAACAAGTGTAGTGCTACTAACATTGTAGTACTTGAAACAGATGTAAAGAAATCACTAACTTCACTACCTTCCAACTGCATGAACTATTACCCTAGTCTATCTCTAGAACTCACTCACTTACAACAAAAAGTAGATTGACAGCTGCCCTACATCGCTTGCTTGACCGCCATCGTGGCCAGTGGCACAATACTGCTACTTTGTGCCACATATACACTTGTTTCGCACGAAATTCGGAGGTCGTGGGTTTGGATCCCACCGGTGGCAGGTAGTTGTTTTTCTTCTGCTTTTATCAATATCCCATTGATAAAAACTACAAAATTAAAAAAAACATCCCCTATGCCCTTTGGTTTCGGTGACTGTTGGCTTCCGTCATTCACATGTTTCACATAATTTCTGCCAAGGATTAAAAAAGGTGGGACACCGCAGCTTTATAAAACCCAGCACATATCGCTTGCCATTATGTGATGCTCCTCAGAGAATTTTTTATAATCTGTGGAATCAGTTAGCTAATATGAATTATGCAAATATGTTAAGTTTCACTTTAGGGTCAAGTACGTTTCGTTAAGTTGTCGAGGGAGTGCAGAATTTTTTGCGTCACTGTGCCTCTTACGTGGTCCTATCTTCCAGCATTTAAAGAAAGGCCGCAAAATATTTAAAAAAACGTGACTGCTCTCGTGCGCTACTCTATTGCAGCACTCCTAACCGTGTTTTGAATGGATGAAACATGCATGCTGATCGTGCCCAAGTGAGCGGCCGCTGCACAGTTGGAAACAAATGAAGAAAACAGAGGCTTCCTTGAACTAAACAGCTTTTATGCTTTCCCTTCTTTTGGTTTACCTGTGTGATGGCTGAGTAAAAGCTCTCTCTAAATTAGCTGTCCGTGGTCTGCTTATCATGTATCAAAGATCACAGCGCACACATTCCATGCTCCCGAAGAATGTGCTGACAGCAGTATCGACCGCTCACTTCGAGATGGTGAGCACACACGCTTCGTTCATCTAAAGTGCGTTTGACAGCGCTACAAAACAATTTCACATTTCACACAATTTTTTTTGGATGGCGGAAAAAAGAACCACGTAAGAGCTATGCTGTTGCTAAAAACTGGATTGGCTGTTTTTTACCCTCTTATACAACTTAGCAAAACGCACTTGGCCCATTAAAGGACTACAATACTTAATTTTAGTTGCGTGTTTTCTTCTTTCATATGATGTGCTAGACATTAGAATACATGGATCACCGCATGGTATTTGCCTGCGATTGGTTAATAATTTCTTCTCTCATGCTGTTTCGGTTTCATCAACCAAACAATGGCTGTGGCTTGTAGCTGGACTTGGGTTCACGTGAGGCAGGAAAAAAACAGCAATATAACTGCTTATATGTCATTTGTTGTCATTATAGCTCCTGAAGCAGGCTGGTTAAAGTGCTGTAGTGAATTAAAACTACGTATCAGCATTTATATCGCAGTTTTTTTTTTTTTTCGTGCATCATGCGCCCTAAAGTCATACTATACATCACAGCCATCTTCGGTTGATGAAACTGAAGCAGTGTCAAGAAGAAATTAAATTATAAATTATATAGCGGTCATAGGTGAATATCATGTGATGATTCATGTATATTAATATCTAACGCATCATTTTAAATACCTAAGAAAACACGCAAGCGAAAATTTGGCATCTATATTCTGCATCGTCTGCATAATTAGACTTTGCACATTAATTAGTAAACGGAATTCATAAATACTCATAGGAGCACCACACCACGGGAAACAATGTCGTTGATTTCACCAAGCTACATGTACTGCTTTTTTTTTTAATACCTGGTTCAAGTTATGAGAAACACCCTGTACACGTTACACACAACTCAATTGTAGTCAGATTTTACTTCCCTACGTCAATCGTCGGCACGACTGTGGAAGCATACCTGGCCCAATCATCTGCCAAAGCTCGGGTCATTTTTTTGATTGATGGCTTCACTGCTGCCTCAGAAACTTTTTCTCTCGGTCAGAAACATTCACAACGCAAAAAGATGAATGCAGAAGCTTCGAAATGCCGATTTGTGCCGCCTGCGACTTATTCTGTGAATGTGACAGCACATACCAGCATGGCAGTTGTTACCAGCCTAGACTATCCTAGACACCAGATGCCACCACCTTGCCAAGATGGCAGCGCCCTATACTGCCGTGCAGGTAGTGCAGGAGAGCTTCTCGCTCGTCAACACAGGCCAGATGGCAGGAAGAGAGTCGCCACTTCAGGAAACATGGCGCATGACTCGGAAGCCACTCCAACCCCACGCGGATTGGACAAGGAACTTGAAACAATGCGCACATACACCAACACGAGTGGGCGTGGTGGCAGCGGGCGAACGCCATGAACATAGCACTTCTCCACTGCACTGACAGCTGCGCACAGTGCCGAAAAGAACTGTGCGTTAAGAAGTGGCAACACAACCGACTGTTATATGGTGTGCAGTCATGCCCCATGCTACATTGCGAGACCTAACAAAGTGCTTTCAGGGTGCGGTAAAGAACCTTGCAAGTGTGTGTGTTGACGGCCATTGATGGCAGGCACAAAATTGCCCTGCGCAGTAGCGAACAATGTGCAGGCGCCAATGCTGCCGACACAGCAGCAGCTCAAGCGGCCATAAACCAGAGGGTCGAAGAGATTTGAGGCGCAGGTCATCATGCAAAGCGCCAAAGCCCTCGCTTACCGTAAGGTGTCTCGCCATTCTTGGTCCGTGCATTCAGGTCAGCACCAGCCTGTACCAGCATTTCCAGTACATCGGGCTGCAAAACGAGACAAACAGGGACGTAAGCAACAGCCCTACTAAAGGGCGCGCTGCAGACTGCTTAAAACGACAGCCCTGCGAGTTCCAGTAGGCTGTCATCAACATTTTGGCAAAGCACCGACGTAACCGGCGGTGTTTTCACATTGGGCACAATATGATCTAATCGGCTGCGGCAATGCTCACTAAGTTGCTGCTGCTTTGTTGCCCCAAACAACAAGCACCACCGATCAGTCACTTTAAGGAAATGACCGCCTAGGCTGAGCAGATGCGTATGCATATGTGACACATGAATGTGCGCCGTAGCAACATGGAGCACGAAGGGTGGCTTGCTTGAAAACAAAACAAAAAAACTTCCACGCATATATACGTGAGTAAGGCCCGAATGTGCGAGGATGCTGCCTCACACACTCCACCGGCCACTGCAATAAACCGATGTCAGTGCCAGCGCGATGGCAGCTTGAACTTCAAGCACAGGAGGTCGGAGCAGCCACCGACAAACCGAAAGTGCTAGTCATGTTACCAACAAGATAGACTGATTACTTCTACATGCCACTGTAACACTGTGGGTTATGAGGCATTCATTTCCAAGCACCACCTGGGCTTTCTTTATCCACCTGGTGTTCCACCGAAAGTTCCACGAAGGTTTCTGCACTTGGTCCCCACAGAAATGCGGACGTCCCAGCTGGGACCCAATTAGCAACCTTGGGCTCAGACATCGAACGCCCCAGCCACTGAGCCACCACATCGGGTCACGTGGCAAGAACAGAGCTAGAAGAGTCCTCTGGTTCGAACTTATCCGCAAACGACCTTGAGTGCAGTTTCTTCCCGTTCCTATGCCTGTATAAACCTTTCCGATGAGGGCTCCATGAGCATCACCATATTGCCCACTGGGCTATGGTGTGCATGTGACGCTAGCACAGTGGAAGCAGCAGCAGAACCAGTTTACAAGAGCCCAGAGAGGAGGTGTTGCAGCATCTCCCTTGCCCGATGGAAAGGTCTATAGTCTGGCGTGATTTGAAGACGATCACTTCAGGCTGAGCCTACTTGGATTAAAGAGCTCTTACGCAGTTTATTCAGCAAAAAGGCTCAAAGGAATATATGAGTTTAGCTACAGCCGAATGACTCCCCAGTCCTGCACCGTCACTCTTAATGCAGACTAAGCGACCATCACGACAAGAAAATTTATTAGTCCATTTTGGCCTGAACGAACGCGATAACCTTGAAATCGCACCACACTGTACAGTTTCACTGTCAATGAAACCAAGCCATTTTTACTCTAGCACTTGGAGAAGAGCACCCTGAATCGGAGGCAGGCAACAACAAAGAAAGTGCCTTATTTCAGCCAGCCGATACAGTGCATGCTTTCAGATTGCTCTGGAGTGATCGAGAATGGCCTTTCAAGGATGCCATTAGTATCGCGAACTCGCTCACCCCTCCATTCGCATGGAAAGCCGGGTGCTCCAGTGAATGCTATCATGCAAGTGCCGTGCACAAAATACTGAGCATGCGCACTATATAATCGCTAGGACTGCATCACCGGTAGCATTGGCAAGCAGAGAAAACCGCAAGTAATCTCACGCTATAGATAATTGCAACCTTTGTTGCAACTGCAGCTCAGGCCACCCATTGCTGGCATTCGTAAGGTAACATGTGAGATGGGCGCTCGGCGCAGGCATTTTGTATGGTAGGCTTGCTTTAACTGCACCTTCATGAAGAGCAGAAAGTTGAGCAGGATGCACCACTCACATGGCCCCAGCAGGCGGCTGCATGAATTGGCTGCCACTGGTCATTGTCGCACACGTCGGTGGACACGTGCTGGTCCAGAAGAAACTCTACCACAGACACGTACCCGTTGGCTGCTGCGATGTGCAGCTAGAAAGAAAAATAGAAAAATCAGCACATGATGAATGGGTTATGCTGTTTCTCCCAGAACATGTGCATCCGCGTCAGAAGTGAACAAAATCAAGCCAAGCCTCCTCCAAGACGAGGCAACAAGAAGCACTTACCGGGGTGGCGCCTTGCTCATCCCTGAATTCCAAATCACTGCCTGTCTCGCTGAGACTCTTCAGGTCGTTCAGCATCATCACCTCATTGGCTGCCCTGGTCTCATCAATCATCTCCTGGGTGATGCCTGAGGCAGAACACAAATGCTTTGTCTGACATTCCAAAGCCGCTTAGTCAAATTAAGTCAGTTGACGAGATCACATAAATGGCCAGAATTATCTGAAAGGTCACACTGAAAAAAAAAAATCCATGTCCAAGTACACGACCTTTGTCACTGACAATGATGCTCATAATGCACCATCTCTCCTCCACACATACACGAATGAAAACATCCCGGATGAAACAAACAAAATGTATGGTTTCGGTCTACTCTTCCAAGTCGTTGTACGATGGCCGCAAGAGCAAAACAACTGGTGGCCAACACTCACTGCATAGCAAACTCATACAGGAGGGATCCGTCATCACAAAGACTAAAAATTCTCCCCAAAATGAATGTGCAAGCATGCTACTGGAACGTCAGGGCATAAGCACTCTGATGTGTTTTGAGTGGGTTAGGTGAGGGTTTGGCAACCTAAATCACCAAATAAATCGATGCAAACTGATCACAGCCTCATAAGCTTACCTCTTTTGGCCATTTCTGACTCGATGTAGTCTAGCGTCGGCTCATCCTCACAAATGTCGTATGGCATATTACCGTCGGCGTTGACAGCAAGCAGGTCGGCACCCCTGGAGGAGGCAGGCAGACAGATCGACATATGTAGGTAGGCGCGGCAACTCTAGGCAAAGAACTGAACTGCACCTCCCCGGAGTTCTTTAACCTGCATGAAAATCTCAGCGGATGGGCGCTATTGCACTTCACCAGCACTGAAATGCAGCAGCTGCGACCGGGAATAGAATCCGCAACTGACGAATGCCACAGCCACTGAGCCATCATGGAGAACGATATGCATGTCTATACAAAGCTCTGCCGGATGCCAATCAAGAAAACACTAAAATGGAATTGCTGGGTTCATGTGCAGCATCCTGTGTCTGTGTCTCTATTTGCGTTAAATTCGAATGATGGCGCTGTAAAATTAGCACGAGGTGCCACACTCGTTGACCGGCAGAATTTTTCTACGCATAAACTGTGCCCGAACAAAGGTAGAATGACAGCGAGGTAGAGCGGGTGTTGAACTGTTTCAGCAAGAAATGCAAATCGACATGCCACTTATTTTTTATCTAAAAAATCTAAAAAGACTTCAACTGAGCGACAAGCAGATATGCGAAGTCCAGATCTTCGAAGAGCAAAAAAGACCACCCCTTCTTAAATTTGGCACTTTTAGTAAGACAGAGCGAGCATAGTCCCCTTCCGAATCACCGATAGGAATGCGCCCACCTGGAGATGAGGTAGCGCACGAGGTGAATGTGGCCGCAGGTGGCAGCTGCGTGCAAGGGCGTCCACTGCTCGCTGTCCTTGGCGTTCACGTTGGCGTCAAAGTCGATCAGCAGCTTCATCATCTCCTCGCTGTCGTCTATGCAGCACTGCGAAAACGACGGACACCAATTTTGCGTTCACGCATCCCCCGCCCTTAAGGAGAAGAATGCGTCCTAAAGAGGCGCCACACAGCGATTCAGACAGCACAACAGCACGGAAGTGTGCCCAACTCTGCGTTAAAGGCGATTCTGCAGAAGGGTCGGCCTAAAGAAATAACTCCTGCCGGCTGCAGACTGGACTAAGGGACCCAGGTGCGCAGATTACATTTTGCTACAAAACCACCACATGAAGCATTCTGTTAGCTCTTCCACACAACTGCATCTGCTGGAGCCCGACGGCTTGGCCCGTTCTTGGCACTGGGTGCAGATGCTTGCTGCAGGTGCAACTCACTAAAACTTTTTCCAGATGCTTCATGCACACCAACCACGTAGCAGCAGTTTAATTCTGTGCTTTGAAATTTGAGAATTTGCCATGAAGCCACAATGGCAGAAACAGTAGTAGACAGCGAAGCCTTCTGCAATGAATATGACAGTGCCACGACGACAGTGGTTGATTGATCTGCTATGGAGCATGAATGATCATCCCTTGTTCCACTAGAACTTTGAGAAGAACATTCGCCCGCACACTCGTCGATTAATGTGGTGACAGCACTCGCTCTGGTCCCATGCCAGACACCGGGCAGCAGGGGCACATATTAAAGGCCAATTCCGACAACATCACCTGAATGCTGTTTTCACCGATGTATGTTCTAATCATTGCGGTCGGCTAAGTAACTACTCCACAAAGGTCAGCTCTTTGACACCACCAGGAAGAAGAGTGGGCTGTCTTGTACATAAGTGTACTATGATCCACCTGCTGCTCTTGAAAGAGCGGTGGGGGAGGGGGGGGGGGGAATAATCTTTGTAACTCTCACCATCTTTAACAATTCAAGTGACTGTGTGGTGCTTTCTTGTTGCACTTTCTCAAAAGCCATCGCAAAAAGCCTTTTGGTGAATTGCAGTGCGGTCGCAAAATACCTAAAAATGCATAGTAGAGTGATTAAAATTGAAAACTACAGTAGGTGCTTAAAGCTGCTTAGAAATTTCTTTTTTTGCGAAGACAAAATAAACACTCCAGAGGCAATGCTCTAGGTCCACCATCCTGACAGGAAGAAGGGGACTCTTCCGCAGCACTCCCAAGGCACAGCCCCGTGCTTAGAGTGCAAACGAGGCCGTTT
>NC_135497.1:152131476-152168976 GCF_052857255.1 Amblyomma americanum | reverse complement strand
TCAGCGGGCTCATTCGCGACGGGGCGCGCGCATTAATTACGGCTAAAGTGTCGCACACTCAAAGATCACTACGGTGTAGTCTGCTTAGTTGTGCCAATGCGAATGCCATAGAAATATCAAATATCAGCAACACTAAGCCGGAGGCAAAATGCTGGGAAAGTCCTCAGGGACTACCCTCGCAAATAAAGGCATATAGGGCGGCAAACAAAAGGCAATTAAATTAAAGCACTCATACGCTCACCAACATCGACCAAGAATCTTGTCGTGTTTGGATCTTGAGCCGTTTCCTAGCAAAAGCGACGCCACGTTAAGTTAAAAAGGAATCGCATCAATATCCACGACTGGGACTGGAACCCGCGGCGGCGCGAACAGATCAGTTCCAAAGGCCGCTGCGCGAGAGAACTACGCTATCGCCGCAGTTTTTTTCTTTATTGCATGGAAAAATTCCGGAAAAGGAAAATCTGAATGTGCTCATGCCACAAAACACCAGGCTACGGAGTATACGAGACCGCCATGTATAGTATCGCAGGTCCCCACCTTCTGAAACAAACATTCTTGGAGGCACGCACATGCTAGATAGGGGAGCCGGCTGTGTGGCTCTTCCAGGGCTGCACATACCTCCCCACACCAAAGCGCACTGCTCACGGAACGAATATTTAGATGGTCATGTTGATTCGGCATGGCGGTCCATCATGCGGCTCTTCCAAAGACTAAACAGTCCCATTAACATAAATAGATCACATATGGCACAACACTGCCGAACACGCCTCGTGTTAAACTGCACTGCAGCACACTCTCGCACTGCACATTGCACGTCGTCGTCATCAACTTCCATCTGTGGCGTGAACAGATCAGATGAGCTTAACCTCGATCAGGGCCTTATTCCGAGTCTAATATCATAGCCAGACGGGCCGACGACCCAGCAAAGCAAAACCATGAGCCAATCAGGCTGAACACATGCTTTCGCACGTTTACTCGGCTTAACTACGTTAAAACCGTAACAATTTTTTTTCTATTCTTCACGCAGTGCACGAAAATGGTTAACAGTCCCTGAAGCCAAAGGAAAGCCTGGAGGGATGCAACTTTTTTATCTCAGGGTCGTGTTGATTACAGTAAAAAATTTAATCGTTTAAATAGAATATCAATTCATACGAAGCAGAAGAAAAGACAACCATGCCGCTGGTGGAATTCGAACCCATGATCTCCGCATGTCGCATGCAGTGCACTGCTCGCACTTCTATGTTCGAATGTATTCGTGCCTATCCTTGAGAGAGTTCGCCAGCGCACCGCCCAAAATACAGCGGCGGACGAAGGGTGTCCTGTTCTGGTTGTTCTAGCGAGGAAGCACAAAAAAAAAGTGTGATGTTCACGGAAATCAAGTTTATACTGTTCTGACTCTGATCATATTTCTCATAGTACTTGTGTTATTCCGACTGACTGCTTTACGCCTGCCGCCAAAGACAAGGGCTTAGCTGGATCACACATCCATACAATAGATCACATATTCGTACATTAATACACACATTATAATGGACGGCAGGCACCGCCGAAGCTCAACAGATACACCGCATGTGTTTCACATAAGATGCTCTGCAATTTTTAAAAGTAGGCTTTTTGAGTTACACTGCTTTTTCGGCATAGCATTCTCAGCGGTGTAGCACATCAGAATACAGCTAAGACGAGCTTAGTACTAAGGCTGGTTAAATATTATACTAATTATTGCTGTAGTCTCCTTATTTATTAAGAGGCGTGTAGCCCACCAAAAGTAATATCCATATCTGTTTTTAGAAATTCGCAAACGCAGTTACACTCGGCGCTTTGTGGCCCAACAATTTGGGGCTATTTCGGCGAGTTACGTGCACTGTAGAGGTTGCTTTGCCTGCAAGCTTCTCGAAAGCGCGCGTATTTAGGCGCGATGTGGACAATATTTGTTGGGACGCAGCGCCGAGTGTAACTGCGTTTGAGAAATTCTAAAAGCAGATACGGATATTAATTACTTACGGTAGGCTACACGCCTCTTAATAAATAAGGACACTAATCGGCTGGCAGGTTAAAAAGTTAACCACTCAATATTAGTTAACCAGCTGACAACAGCTTACTAGTAAGCACGTTTTGGCTGTATTCTGATACGCTACACGTAGCGCTCATAATTCTATGCCGAAAAAAAAAGCGCTCTACTAACTCAATAAAGCGTATATTTAAAACTACTACAGAACATTTCAGATCAAACACCCAGCACAGGCAGCTTCGGCCTGGCCCTTACCGGATACGTGTCGTCTGCCTTACTGCACGTTTAATTTATCTGCACCTGAAAGATCGTAATTTCACATTTCGCGTGGAAAACCTGCAACTGGTAGCGAAAGCCTGCCTTCACTGAATGATTGCAAGCATCTTCCGAGTGAATAAAAACCGCCACTTTCCCAATTCGTCAGCTTCAGCCGAGTGCGTGCACTCTTCCCAAATTGAAGACTCATCTGCTCAAAGCACTACACCGCGGAGAGAAGAAATAAGAACGCACAAAGAAAGCGGGAAAGAATAAAACCAAAATTCGGAGACTTGTCCTGGCACACACGCGTGGCAAATGCCCCAGCAGCATCACAGTTCTGTTTTCGATCGCGTCTCGTTTGGCAGAAAAGAACCACCGCTGCAACGCCACGCGACAGACAACCACGCCTCAGTGACAGCGGGCAGAAAAGAGGGGGGACGCACATCAATCACCGCTTCCCAGAGGGGCATGAGCAAGAGCGCGCCACTGGAGAGCGAAAGCAACGCAGTAGGTTGCGAGGGAAGAAAAAAAACACGGACCATCGCAGCCATGTCACAGCCCATAAAACGTCGCCCGGGCACAACTCGGGCCGATCGCGCTGGTGTTTGTGCCAGTCCAAAGGCCCAAGCTGACATGAGAAATGAAAAGGGGAAGGCAAAGAAAGGCAGGAGCCCCCCCACACCCCCCACTCCCTTTTCACTCATTCACGCCCCTTCGCACCGCGCACTGGCGCCAGCGTCTGGCCCGCCGCACCGAGCCTTTCTGTGGGGCATCGAGGTGGCGCAGCCTGTCTGCACGAACTGAAGGCTAGCATCCGCAGCAGAATCGCGTGGAACAACTGCGCGCGCCCGCGTGCACGGTGCCAGAAAGGTAGGTGCTGTGTGCTGTGCGATGTCAGTGCAAGTTAAAGATCCCCAGCAGGTGATCGAAATTATTCCGGAGCCCTCCACTACGGCACCTCTCTCTTCCTTTCTTCTTTCACTCCCTCCTTTATCCATTCCCTTACGGCGCGGTTCAGGTGTCCTCCGAGATGCGAGACATATACTGCGGCATTTCCTCCCCCCTCCCAAAAAAAAAAAACCAAAACCAAAGCGGAAGTTCTCGAGAAAGCTCGCAACTGTGTTACTGGTAAACTCCCACTCATGAGCTGCAAGCTATTTCCTCAACAGTTCCACACCAAGTCTCAACTTTGAAAAAAAAAATAACGAAGGCGGCACGGAAGAAAATGAAGTACCACACGGAATGAAACGCTGAAGCCCCTGGTCCCAGTACGCAGTCTACGTTTTAATCTAGAGACGATGAATATTGCCTAAAAAGGCAGTAACAAATCAAGTCTTTTTCCTTGCTACATGAAGCCAAGGCGTGAACTCTACCTCCAGTCGAACGTTGCCTCCAGTGGCGTTATTCCCCACTATAGAACATTTACGCGCAGGGATTACGGTTACAAGCCAACGGCTGATTACGTAAACGGCTTCGGCCACTGACATCACGAGATATTAATATGTTGCACAAGGTGAAGCCAATCGCTCTTCGAGACTACATATTCCCACAGGATGCACGCACAAAATATGCGCCGCCCGAAGATAGCGCTGCTGACAAAAGTGGCCGTTGCCACCAGGGGCGCTGCATGCACCAGCGCCGCTGCAAATTTCGGAGCGCAACGCGCGCTGTCATATCGCGACAACCCGGAGATAGCTTTTCATTGGCCGGCCGCCTGGGAGGAAAACAAAAGATACAGCTGGTCCGAACACCAGCCCGATCGAACAGACATCTTTTGTGCGGGCTTCACTCCTCTCAGTGCGTTATTTGGCGATCCATACGGCGTCTTTGGCTGTGCACATGATGGAGCACGTCCCTATTAGGATAATTTATCACAGCAGTTCGGGCCAATGGCCAGCCTCAGACACCGCAGTAGCGCCGCATATCCCCAATCCGTGCAACGCAAAAGTTAGAGTTATAGACGCTAAATATTTTGACTGCGTTTTCTTCGTAATGATGCGTAAGACATTAGTATACTTTGATCACCACGTGGTATTCGCCTGAGAGCGCAAAATAATTCAAGCTATAATTTCATCACTCACCTGTTTCACATTCGGTTTAAACAACCTAGCGATGGCTATGGCGGCAAAGCTCAGTATACGTCACGCGAGGCATGAATAAAACTACGGTATAATCGCTTCTCCGTCGTTTTAATTCACTGCAACGCTAAAGTTAGCTGGCCTCAAGAGCCGGAATCACAACGATTGAAGAAGCAGCGATAATATTTCAACCCGCCGCGGTGGCTCGGTAGTTAGGGCGCTCGGCTACGGAGTTCCCGGGTTCGAACCCGACCGCGGCGGCTGCGTTTCTGTGGAGGCAAAACGCTAAGGCGCCCGTGTGCCGTGCGATGTTAGCGCACGTTAAAGATCCCCAAGTGGTCGAAATCATTCCGGAGCCCTCCACTACAGCACCTCTTTCTTCCTTCCTTCTTCCACTCCCCCCTTTATCCCTTCCCTTACGGCGCGGTTCAGGTGTCCAACGATATACGAGACAGATACTGCGCCATTTCCTTTCCCCGAAAACCAATTTATTATTATTATTATTATTATTATTATTATTATTATTATTATTATTATTATTATTATTATTATTATTATTATTATTATTATTTCAGTTTTCTTCGCGCCTCACATGGTCTGTACTGACCTTTGATGTCACAGTCATCGCTCAGCTGTTGAAACCGAGATAGGTGAGAGAATAAATTGAATTATAAATTAATCAGCAGCTGCCGGCGAATACTACGTTGTGGACCACGCATAGTAATGACTTACGCATTATTACAAAGAAAACATGCAACAGAAATATGGCATCTATACTCCCTTACCCCTTTAATAATAATAATTGGTTTTGGGGGAAAGGAAATGGCGCAGTATCTGTCTCATATATCTTTGGACACCTGAACCGCGCCGTAAGGGAAGGGATAAAGGAGGGAGTGAAAGAAGAAAGGAAGAATAGGTGCCGTAGTGGAGGGCTCCGGGATAATTTCGACCACCTGGGGATCTTTAACGTGCACTGACATCGCACAGCACACGGGCGCCTTAGCGTTTTTCCTCCATAAAAACGCAGCCGCCGCTTTCAGAAGTCACTTTCGTGAGAACTGTACATTGCGCTACCTGTACCACTCAACCGTAAAGGCAACAGCCGTGCAGTGTTCTTCAATCTGCGCACAGAGAGGAAAGTAGAGGAGGAGGGACGCAAACGTCTTAGAGCTAAGCCATAGCGCGAGACAAGCAACCGCGCGAGAGCGTTCGGTCACGCCGAATGGGCGCCAGTTGGCGCGCGCGCGTTTGAGCGCCACGAACGCAGCCGTTACTGCGCCCGCTTGGAAAGTAGGACAACCCACACAACGACGACCCGATACAGCAGCGGTCAATGCGCCGGCGCCAACGCAATAAGACCGACGAACGGGGCACTGTGCATCCGTCGTCCGTTGTTCCGTCCCCGCCAGCGCACGAGAAAACTGTGGACGCGCGCGCACTCCTCTGCGCTTTCCCCTCCTGCAGCGTCGGAAACTGCAGCCCTCTCAAGCGTCGTCAAACAGTGCCGCTCAAGCCCGTAAAGTGTTTTGTCATACGATGCTGTTCCTCCCCCGTGTCGGGAAATTGATGGCGCGATGTCGCCATCCGAAAACGACGGCCCACAAGGACCCCCTAACAAAGTACCAAGAACAATGCGGGCTGCGACCGCGGCGCACTCTGAGGGGGCAGCTGACAACCCGTGCGGCCTGGAAAGACAAAAGGATAAAAAAAAATAACGGCGCGCTGTCGCAGGAGTGGTACTGGGAAATGCTGGCTTCAGCACATCGCGTTCATCAGATATCGACCCCTCCCGAGCCAGCTGCCAATTTATGACGTCTTGTGTCGAGTTCCCCGTATCATCATAGCACCACTTGTTTCCTCCGCATATAAGAGGCTCGTCAACAACGGGGAATGCACGCCGCTCGTTTCCTCCTCCATGCATCGCGAAGGTGGGAGGGGAAAAAAGGAGAAAGAAAAGCACACCTCCTCCCTCGCTTGCTTCTGCAAGAGCACGCACCAAGACATCTCGGCGGTGGTGACAATAGTCAGAGGCCATGGAAGAAGTGCACTTCAATTAGTAGGCAAGAAATAGGAAAAACTGCTGGTGGTTTAGTTCTGATTAACCTTGGTCGAAAGCGAAAAGCTGCATCTGTCTGGCTACGTTTGTGGTCGAGCGACTGGCGGTTTCATAGATAGCCATACTTGCAAACACACACACAGTAGTAGGCATTTTCTATTTGTTAAACATCTTGCTTTCTTCGAAACGACATTAAAGGCGCTCACACAAGACAGTAAATGATAATTGGTTTTGGATGAAAGGAAATGGCGCAGTATCTGTCTCAAATCTCGGCGGACACCTGAACCGCGCCGCTAAGGACGGGATAAAGGTGGGAGTGAAAGAAAGGAAGAGAGAGGCGCCGTAGTGGAGGGCTCCGGAATAATTTCGATCGCCTGTGAGACAGGCGTCATTTCCATCCCTTAAAACCAAGTTTGTTTCACTTTCCTTCCCTTACGCCGCGATTTTGGTTGTCCACCGATATATGTGAGACAGGCTTAATTTCCTTTCCTTAAAACCAATTTTCATTTCATTTTATTTCCCTTACGGGCGCGGTTCGGGTGTCCACCGAGATATGTGAGACAGGCGCAATTTCTCATAGTTTGACCTCCACATACATTCAAAGTGAAATTTGCGGCCACACTGACCTCTAGCTACATTCAAGGTGAAACTTGCGGCCCCGCTGACGGCTCGAAAAGCTGGAGCAGTGAAGCCTTTCGCTTCGAAACAAAACGAACACTATAGGCTGGACAGAGCAACTGCAGCACCGGCTAAAGGAGCAGGATGAACCCTTCGCGCTATAGCAGGTGTCCCAGCCAACTTTAGCCACAGATTAAAAATATATCGAGGCAAGACAGGTGGAGGCAATTACAACCATGATGTTGACCATTGCGTGTAGTTATGACTATTTTTGTATTTTGTTCAATTAATGATCAACTAATTTGAAACAAATTTAACATTTTCGAGCTTTCGGCGAAAATTCCGGTGCCAAATCATAAAGCGCCCCAAAAACCGTCTAATTCGTTAGTTGTTGCGTGCTATAGATGAGTTTTTTTTTTCCTTTCGCGTTAAAAAGAAAGCGCGCGTAATATCCCGCGTGACAATGAGCTCGCGCGCCGCGACAGCAGAGCTCTCAAACGCGGAATTCGTCGACGTTGCCGGCGTCCGATGAAGCCGGAAAGAATGAACTAGGCGCTGGCGGCAAAATTGAAAGTAACACCTGTGACCTGGCTGCGTTTAATTGCGGGAAAAACACCGTATGCTCTAGCTCCCAGCAACTACACGCAGGCCGAAACACTAATACCCCTGTCACACGGGCACTTAAGTGTAAGGCCTTAGGAATTAAGGTCCTTTGCCCCAAAGGCGCGTGACGCGCATCTACACGGCAAAGCGTCGAGACCTTTGCGAAAAAGGTCCGTAGCCGCAAAGGCGGCCGTCAGCGGCCTTAAAGTTGCTTAAAGGAGCAATCCAGACGGCAGCGCCAGCTAGCGAGTTCAAATAAAAAATTGACGCAATTTTTAGTTTTGAAAACGTAAAAAATATCTAATTTATCTTATTTAATAGTTAATTTTGCGTTACAGTGCACTTAACCGTAGAGGAGGCTATGACTTAAGACATCTACACTGCTAAGAAAGGACTTCTCAAAACAAAGAGACGCCGACCAGTAAAACGAAAAAAAAAAAAAATTCGTTTTACTGGTCGGCGTCTCTTTGTTTTGAAATGTATCCCCCCGGCCAGACGGGATTCCGTCACACTCTCGACTTCATTAAGAAAGGACTTGAACGCTTTTCAGCAGCCGCATCGACACACACGTGCTTGCGCTTCTCGCTTTGCTGTTTTTTCTTCGCTTGCTCTTCATGGCAATTACACACTTCGTTCTAACGTCTTGCGGCTCGTCGCTCATGATAACGGCAGCACGCTAACCAGGCACAACCTAATTTCTTTGAAATTCGCACGACATAAGAAACAAAGCACGCTTCTCACGCACAACGAGGAGCTGAACGGAAAAGTGCGCCTACAGTGTTCGGACGGGGAACGATGAAAAAAAAAAAAACTTTTGTTTCAAAATATCCGTTTCTCACCGTCAGAACGCTGGTTTATTATTGTGACAGCTACTTTTTCAAACATACACGAAAGCACTCTTATCCTCTTAGCTGAAGTGCTACCGTCTGCTTTAATTTCGTAATGTTACTAGCGCCGCTTCACACACAGCGGTGACTTTTGGCATTCACGGAGGCCGCGTTCTAGCTCCTTTGGATTTGCCGTGTAGCAGCGCCGCTGCTCCTTTTCGGTTTTCCTCCTTTAGTGCAATAAGACAAATTTACGGCAAAGGCCGTAAAGAAGTCCCGTGTGACAGGGGTATAAGACGCGTTCTAAAGTCAGCGGACAGCGTTTAGCGTACGGTGCATCGCATGTGGCATCTTTGCGTTTCGAAGCAGAGCAGTCTTGAAATTGGCGATTTTTCTCCAGCCAGACAGGCGACACGCCCGACCGAGAACTACGGAACTATGCTTTGTTTCCGCCTGTGCAGAGCTACCGCGGGAACTGGCGCGCTCGCGCTTTCCGTGCTGAGCGCGGCCCGGTCACACGTGTTAGTCTAACTTCGCCGTCACCCCCCCCCCCCCTTTCAATGTTTTCCCCTTCAGATTCCCGGCACCACCGAACCCGGCTAAGCTAACGAGAGAAAGAAAGAGATAAACTTTAATGTCCACAGGTGTGGGCTGCTAGCCCGGGCCAGGCATGGCCTCACTGCACTAGATGCCCGACAGTCCATGTTTGCGAATACAAAAACAACTCCGAGTAACTACATAAAAGTAGCCAAAAAACATAAAAAAACAGTGCTTGTCACAGATAAACGTGGAGTAATCATCAAATGACGGCTCAAACTTTGCTCCCTCTCATGCTGCTCACGACCGAACACTCTCGTAACGCAGAGGAACGCCAGGACACCTGCGACTACGACTCTTCCGCTAGGTGTGCTCAGTTGGGCAGGACGGACACAGATCAGCCCCACCTTGCCGACA
Source organism: Amblyomma americanum (assembly GCF_052857255.1). Classification (NCBI taxonomy): domain Eukaryota; kingdom Metazoa; phylum Arthropoda; class Arachnida; order Ixodida; family Ixodidae; genus Amblyomma; species Amblyomma americanum. The sequence goes on along the minus strand of NC_135497.1, from coordinate 152,159,574 downwards.
AAAGAGGAACGCCAGGCTATTTCCAGGCTTATCCCAAATAGGCGGTTCGGGCAGCACGTGCTCGCTCAAGTCGAGAAGAACGCTATAGTCGAGCCTGACTTGCGGCAAGTCGGCGTACTCAAGGTACAGCTAGGTGCCCGCCGTAGTTTTCGGAACACGGAAGCCACGGCAAAGCTTGAATCCTATAGCTTAAACGTTTGGAGCACGCAACCACGGTGTGCTCTGCTCTTCTCTGCGCGACCTGCGCAGCGCACCCCTCACAGTCCGCGCTTTCAGCAAGAGAGGAGATCAAGGTTTGGTCGTGGCTTCCTCTTTGCGAAAACTTGCGCGGGCACCTGTGCCGTCGTGAAAGAAAGCCCCGACAGCGCGCGCCCAAATGCATTGGTACGCCACCTAACGCGGAGCAGACTTGGTGTCAAGCCCGGCGGCACGTGCGCATCGTTTTATGGCGCACATTCGAAATGGCGATCCGCAGCAGAGCCGCGAACGAGCACAAAGTCCTTCTAGACCAGTGAGAACTCAGGATATGAAAATCAAAATCGCCCATGAAGCATGCTTCTCGGTTCGCGGAGCTAGAAAACGCGCTCCGGATCGCCGATTAGAATACGCCCTTAGCCATCGGTATCCCCCCTTTCGCTCCGTTGATCACGGCACGCTCCTGAGAGGCGTACGCTATCTATCTGCCGACAGCAACGTGTCCAGCGCGGCTCGGCGGTGTTGCAGGATGCCCGTATAACGACGTTTGATATCGGCGGCGAATGGAGTGAATACACGCAGGGCCACACTCGAACACCGCCGATCGGCTCTAATTGACGCACAGTGCCGCCCAGAACGAGTTGAACGGACACTATAGAACGCAGATGGGCAATGCGCCGGTCTCGACACCAGTCATGGACAGCAGAGTATTCGTAGGCCGCCAAAGTTCATTCGCATCAGATTCATGACACGCATCAACACGCCAGGCTAACTAAATTCCCACTGTAGAGCTTGCAACGAGGCCCGGAATTTCCTCCAGACAGAACGTCGAAAAATTCTTACCACATTATCAGGAGATACGACGCACCGCATACTGCCCAATACTGCGCAACCCTGTGACCATCGCAGTGTGAAAACTGCAGCTTCTCACCGGTGGGTGCAAGAACTAGCTCAGCACGAAATCACCAGAAATGCGTGCACTGTCGTAAATCAGAGTCTCAAAACGGCCGGAGCGCAGCGACCACGCGGGGGACAGCCATACATTTCGCCCATGCACGGCGTCCCCGTTCCCACCATCGACGCCCCCTTCGCAGCGATGGCGAAGAACTATCCTTCCTCGACACGCGCAGCACGCTTCGCCACGAAGGATTAGCTGTTCCAGGCGCAGGCTGGCAGCGATGGGCCCATGAGTCATGCAGTCTTGTAATCTGTAGGGCCACGGCTCGATTTCCGTCCTGATCAGCGGATAGTCATCACAGGTCACGAACCATGTTCGGGCGCGACTGCGTGCGACTCTGCGACGGAATTCTGCGCGAATACGTGACCCATGCGATAGCCTGGCCGTGAACATCGTTCGGGCGCGGCAGTGAGTGCACGGAGCACGGTATATATTCTGTCGTAAGTGTAATATAGTCCGTCCTAGCAAAAATCGAACGATAAAGTGCGCTCGTGGGAGACCGCACCCACATTCATATACCATACCTTCCAATTGTCACTAGGGGGTCAGAGGGCCGTAACGAGCTGCGTTCACTTCCGTTCGCACCTGTATACTATACGCTCCGCGAATAAACGGATTCCGAAAAATTCTGCCTTGACGAGGGAGAGATAGTTACGCTAAGTTCCAAAGCGAACGAGGCTGCACCCTCCAAGCAGGGCGCAGTTCCGTAGCGTTTTTTTTTTTCGCAAATAAAATATACAATTCAAAACGTAGCAAACTTCACTAAAAAAAAAAGGAACATCCGCACTGAACACGGGGTGGCAATCAGGTTTATGATTTACATAAAACCGGCCGTGGCCGCAAAGTTCGCCGGAGCCACGGATGAACGGTTCACAAAACAGCGCCGAGGTGCATACCAGTCAACGGCTTTTTTTCCTTCGCAACGTATACTATAGGCAAAGTATTCCGACCCTGTGTACCCTCAACCATGCGAAATTATTTGATGCGGTACCAACAATAACGAAGGGGCCTCAAAACTCGAAGACTGGCGGCAGCCCGCGCCATCAAACCACAGGACGCGTGAAAACGCTGCTGCCAGAGCTATACGCAGCGAAGATCGAAACCGCGACCTTGAAATTGACGCGGCGCGCCGTCAGCGCAGAGGTGGGTGGGGGGATGCAGGAGCACACAGGGGCGACGTTGGACGGCTCCGCGAGGTCACGGCGGCGGGGCGAGCGCCGACACGCGGGCTGCCCAGACGGGGGAAGCGGAGCGCGGCCCCGTCCCGACAGCCCGTTTACTCACACTTAAAGCTATTTATTAACGCCAGCCGCCGCCATGTTCCCCCGACCAGCCACTATACCGGGCCGTTCGGCCTGACAGCAGGGAGCGTCGGCCCGGGCGCGGCCGATCAGTTCGAGTTACGATAAAGCCTTCGGCGCGCCCAATATCGGCCGCTCGGCGCGAGCGCCAGGAGTCGTCGCTTTTCACCGGCGGTGGGAGGACGCCCGCCTGACGAGATTCACCGGCCGCCTCGCAACGCCGCCAATTTGCTCGAGCTACAGCCGCAAAGAAAGGCGGGCTTGCTTCCTTCCAGGGATAAGACAATGATGCGCGCTCCCCCCCCCCCTCCCCGCGCGCCGAGATGAAAGCGGCCCCATACAGCTGGGATCGCCCCCGCAATCTCGTTCTCTGGGCTTACACCCGGCGCACCGCCTCATCCTCACGGCGCAAGCAAGCCGAGAGAGCCGAGGGGACGGCGAACTGCCGGCCCAAGTAACCACAAAAGCAGCGGACACGCTACGCTCCACGGAGCAAGTTCCGGGCCGGAAAAAATAAAACGGGAGCCTTTTGCCAAGCGGGAAGGAAAGGGGCACGCCGATTTCTATCAGAAATCGCAGCTTCGTCGCATTGTCTGGTTCAGCCACTGAAAATAATTCAGTAATACATGGCAGACCTATTCCAAAAGCCCGCTTCTCGTGTAGAAATGAGCGCTGATGTATTCAGCGACTGAACTAGATGGCCGTTGCAGAAACATATCTAACGGCCAGTCCTGGAAACCACCGTTTCCAGCACACCTATCAAGGCACGATTTGCGCTTACAGCAGCATTTTTTTTTCCTTTGCTGGACAGTATTTCTATAAAGTTCACTTTCAGGTATTTGTCAAGCGCGGAAGACGAATCGTGCGTTGGGGGCTCTCCGCACCCCACACTCAAAATGTTTTTTTTCTTCGCACACAATTAAGCTGAAGTTCACGACTGTACCGGCGTAAATCGGATCACGTCTTCCAAAAAAAAAAAGTTACGGGGGCACTAAAGACTGCTTACGTGCTTTGAATGCGAAAGCAATGTTTCATGGTGAGCTCTGTTGCGAGGTTCATTAAAAATTCCTTCCTTTCTAATGACGGATCTACTCATTAGCATACAGTAGTAAGGAAACGCATACACTAAGTTCACCTTTTTTTTTTTTGGAACAGGCATTGTGGTTCTGTGGCGTATGCGCTACGTGCTCGCTTTGCAATCTGATTGTCCTTGGTTTAATTCCCCGCACCGTCCGAAGAGATTTTATTTTTTCTTCTTTGCTGCAGACCTCACTATCTTAAGGTCTACTGCTGACGTTACTGAGGAATTTCGTGCCATGGCCGCCGATGGACGGCGGATGGCGCCTTTTGTGCTAATGAAACATGTAAGGCTTTCGCCTTTAGCGCGAGAAACTCTTTCCCCCAACAAACTAACATGTCGCGGATGATTTCGGAAAAGCTGCTGCAGCAAAATGAAACTGCACAGTCGTGAGTCAAGCCTCGGAAAACTCTGCACAAAAATAAAGCGCGCCCAGCTGTTCCGAATTTACTGCTACAAGAAACCACCCCAGAAACAACTATACGTCTCGTACCCAGTCCGATGCTCGGAAAATAAGCATTCAGGGGTGCTGCAGGTTTGCGTGCGAAATGCGTATGAAAAGTACATCCGACGTCATTTTCGGAGACAGCGCCACCTCGAATTAAACGCCAACTCAAGGATGCATCAGCGTCCTCAACGCAAAGCAACGTACCACAGTTAACGCGCAGCTCCACTCGAACGTGCACACTTAAATAAATTATATAAACACAGTCACGCTGGAACGAGCAAACACCAGCTACGGTCGCTCATGCACACAAATAAGAAGCAATGCGCTTTCCGCGTCTGTCAAAAACAGCGGCAACGAACGCAAAAAAAAAATGAAGAAAGGAAGAAGGGGTGAACCTGTCGCTTCATTTCCGTGTCGCCCATTTGACGCGGTTCGTTTCCTTTTTTTTTCTCGATGCATTATCCACGCACGGCCAATATTGAGACGCCTCTTCATGACGCATTTCTGTTGCTGCACAATCGAGCAAGTACGCAGACTGCGAGGCCGTCTCTGCAAGCAAGTTCCGCGAAGCAGCCTTTCCCGCAAAAAGAGAAATGCTGCGGCAGAACCCACCGCGCAGGGGCGCCTTCACGACAACGAAGCGCGGCCGCTGACGGGCCGAACGTTCAAACAAGAGCAGCGCCTACGCGTGACTTCACAGCTTCATGCTGCAACCTTTCAACAGCTATTTACGCCCGCACAACGAAAAAATATTTCCGCCGACACTCTCCTCCAACGTTACAGACTGGACAACCCTGTCAAAACAGGCTTACTGTATCCACTACGCAATTCTATCAACCGATTTTGACTGCTCCCCGCTTTAATGTTCGCTCCAAGAAGACTTGAAAATTGAAAAATGTATATATATGGGGGGGGGGGGGGGGGGGGGAGGGTGAAAACACATGCGAGCAATGCAGAAGTCGTTTGAAAAATTCAGCTGACATAACGGATAGTGAAAAAAAAAAAACGAACGACGAGAAAGATTAGAAGGCTAACCCAATACAATATCAGACAACTACGGACGGGTGCTCCTTCAATATAACTCATTCGCAAGCTCCGATACGACGTACTTATTTTCCGTCTTTACGCGGTAGACAAAAACAAACTATGATGAAACAACAAAGGCAGCTTGACCGATGTTTTTTTGTCTTGGCCTCTTTATTTGCTGCAGTAGATCTGCTTCAAGGAAGGTCCCACTTGACACCAGGGCATAAATGGAAAGGTGCTTTTTATTTCTTCGCAAACATTTTCCGCAGACGTCTTAAGCAAGCGAAGCACAAAAACGAATCCCTCCTAGAATTCCAGCAGGGAAGAAATGAAGCTTCACAAAAATGATAGCGCGACACAAAAGGCAAGCGTCCGGCTTTGCGGAAGCGACTTCAGCCCGACTGTTCGAAAGACGCCCGCACGACAGCGACCTGACACCGACTATCGCAGTTTCTTCTTTCCGTTTCGCTCGCTCAGCTGCCTCGTTGTGCCCGAGAGCGCTTTTACGGCGCCGGTCGGGTGGTTCCGTTCACCGTCCCGATGTCGCCGCCCCGCGAGCCCGGCGGTCCTCGCAATATCGCTCGCCCAGCCTCGACATCGGGGATCGGGGGCGCGGACTCTGCCGACGCCGACCGCGACAGGAGTGGCGGCGTGGCCTCGCGTCTCCGGGGCGGGCCCGACCCTGATCCCGTTTATATGGTAATGTGTCCCCAGACGGGCCAAAGCCCTTCGTTCCCGAAGGGGCGAAGGCGCCGGGATTGCTAGGGGTGCCGTTCGATTTGTCCGCAGGAATGAGTCTAGTCTAAGGCGCAACCGCAGGGGCGATCAGCGAAAAAGCCACTCTGCACCGACGAGATTGGGACGCGCGCGGTGGCGGCCTCTTCCTCCACGGGAACGGTGCGGATGTGCTCATCCAAGGAAGCCGGGCTGCTGTGTCCCCCGCAACTCGGCAGGATAAGCCCAGAGCCCGCCTTAAGCCTGCCAGCCCGCACAAATCGGGGCTACTCGAAAGCGCGAACCTCAGGACGAGAGATTATTTCCGGCAGAGGGCAGCTGGTGTCGAAAGAAGAAGAGGGAGGCAAAGCACGGCGCACGTGTTTCGACACACAGCGAGCGCCCGCAGACGAAAAAGAAGGCGTGGCCCCTTAGCTCGTTTTCTCGCAAAGAATTAGAAGCGAACTGCGTCCGGAATTTAAAACAATAGTGAACGGAGCAGACGCATGCGTAACGCGACAGGGGTAACAGCTGCTGCACGTGCTCAGCAAGTGTGTTTACAATCGCTAAGGCGTGTAACGCTCGTGGGCCTTCGTTACGCTGAAAATAGTCTTACTGAAGATCTCTTCTTACGGTGTTGCTCTATTTCGACTTTCGGTTTCTACGCGCTCATAACTCTGGGGACGAGTCGCAGTCATTATCCTGCGCATGACGCGAGCCCCTCGTATACTTAGCCCACATACGTGCCCTCAATAAAGGTTCTCATATACTGGTTCTAATATTCGGTCTGCGTCCATGCTACAGAGAGTGTCGCCTCGTTCATTCGACCCGCCTCGGGTCAGCATAAGTGTCGACTTAAAATCGGTGTATGCCGTCGACTGAGCAAAAAAAAAAAAAATCTAGCCACAATAAGCCGGTGTAGAATGACAGTTCTTTCCGATATTGTGATAGTGCGCCAGTTTGGACGGCAGCTGCATAAACCATCGTGCGCTCGAGGCCTCTGAGAATGTCCCATGTGGCCTCCGCGTACTACTGCATGAACTGCGTTTCAAGTGCCAGAGTGCTGCGGATGTTCTCCACGAACATTATGCGCTTCCGCTGAGGGCTCCCTCTTTTAGCAGGCGGCATATATCTGAATGGCATACAGGCTTCCGTGTCCTTCCTCTACTGGCATTCAGGCTGCTTTCTTCGCATCGAGGAGATTTGCGTCTCCCGGAGGAAAATCTGCACTGCGCAGTGCTTCAATTCCTTAGCGACTAGTTTGCTTCGGGGACAGCAGGCGCCTAAGGAGAGTCAATGGAGACGAGCAACCGCTGGCCGGGAACCTTGAACGTCTACACGAGGACGCCAACGGGCACCAGGTAGCGGCGCTACGCGAATGTCCTCCTCATGCGCGAGCCTCGGAGGGGACAGCGCCACGCCGCCATTTCATTTTTAAGCGCTGCAACGGAGTAGACGTGCAGGAGAACGCGTTTAGAATTAACCAACCTGCCCAGCAGCCACAGGGCTGCCTCCTATCACATTAGCCCTCGGCTCTATAGGTTACAAATCTTCCGCGCCGCTGCCGGCAGCTTCGCCTTTCGCGTTCGTCATCGTTCCGAATGAACCGCACCCCCAAGATCGGCGCCGGCGGTCTTCGCTCCCCGAGGACGGCCACTGGCAGCTCCCGACAGGCGCATGTCCGCGTGGCTGCAAAGCGCGTCGGGCGGAGCGAGGGAGGCCACTTTTGGACACCGCCGTCCGGAAGCTGACTGCAGCGAGCACTGGGCCCAGAGATGGATGGTGCATCGATGGCCCAGATAGCCGACGTGTCCTGATCGATGCCCCCGAAGCGAGGCAGCCCGGCTGGCCAGCAGCTGGCACCTCTGCCGTCGCGCTGCCCGGGATTGTTTTCCTCCCCTTTGACGACGGCCGCTTTCGATTTCTCGTCAAAGGACGTAAAGACGCGGCCGTGGTCGCCGCTCGACCAACGAGGAGAAAATCGTCCCAGAGGCGAAAACGCCAGACACAACGGGGTGCTTGGAACCGCACAGGGAGGTAGTACCCGCTTTCCCGGGAACAGTACAGGCGGCCCGATACGGAGCAGGAAGCGCGCGCGCCTGGCCCGATGAAGGCGCACTGCGGCGGTCAATACCACCGCCCAACTCCGGAGCACTCGCCATGTCACGCTCTCCGTACACCCCACTCGTATAGGCGACGGGAGGGTGGCGTGCGCGGAGGTACAAGAGAAGCAGCTGGCCTGGCACCCTCTCCCGCCGCAGCGCCTCTGCTCTGCGACTCCCTAAGCCGGAAAATGGAGACAGCCTACCGGGTGCGGTCCATCAGGCACTCAGGACAGAAAAAAAAGCGTATACCGAGGCTATCACTGGACGAGCAAAGGGGTGACGCCATGGTTGCGCAAATATATCGAGAAAAAATATATAAAGAAACATACGCTCCGATGAAACAAAGCAATTTATTTACACGTTTCCAACAAGTATATGCCAAGGCAGTGCACTGATATGATGTCTAACCTTACATAATGCACCACACGGCATTTATAATGATTTTAAAACACACAACAATGAAAACCAAACCGGTGGAAAGTGAATTTCGGTATAAATGACCCTCAGCCAGGGCAACGTTTGACGAGAATTTGTTTCGCGGGAAACAACAGGTTCAACATGGGCGTCAACATGGGTGGCGTCTTGAATGGCCGTTTAGTTTGAACGGCCACTAAAATGGGAACTAAAACAATCCTTGGAATTCATAAACAGTATGAAGACATGAAAGAGAAATGTGCTAGCGTCAAGGAAGAGAATGCAGCTTTAAAGGCGGCCAATGATCTTCTGGCTCAGGAGGTGGCCAAATTAAAGGCTCAGCTCCGTGATAATTCTCTCAGGATAACAGCTCAAGATCAGTACTCGAGAAACAAAAACGTTGAAGTGAAGGGAATTTGTGAAAAAGAAGAGAACCTTGTGAACGTGCTTGGAAAGGTAGGTGAAGCGCTGTGCGAGCCCATAAGTGAGCAGGACATTGAGGTTTGCCATCGTGTTCCCGTGCGGAACAGCGGGACGGATGGGACAGATCAGAACATTGTCGTGGTCTTTAACCGGCGGTCGAAACGGGACGCAGTTGTTGAAAAAGCACGAAAGACGAGGTTCACTACAACTGAGCTAGGATTTTCCGCTAAGCAACCAGTGTTTGTGAATGAGCAGCTGGCCCCTCAACAAAAGAAGCTACCTGGAATGACTGTGGCGAAGAAAAAGGAAATGAAATGGCGCTACGCATGGGTGAGGGGAGGCAAAATTTTCGCTCGTAAGACGGAAAATTTCCGTATGCTACGCGTAACATGTGAAGCCGACTTGGAAAAGATGTAGTTCTTTCCTATCTATCGGCGCGGTCAATCTCGTTTTTTTTACTCCGATGATTATACCTGGTGACGTTGTCTACCCAGGCGGCGGTGCCTATATCTCATTCTTGCATTGTAATACGCAATCGGCTAGGAACAAGCATGACGAACTGATGATGTTTCTTGCTGAGTTCGGCTTCAAATTTGACATGATCATGTTCACAGAAACGTGGTGCGAATCTGAAGGGGAAGTACTTCGCCTGCCTGGTTTTCGAACTTTTTTTTTAAATAGATCACATCGCCATGGTGGGGGTGTGTTGCAACTTGTATCCGAGCACATGCCATGCAGCTTACTCACCGAATTCTTGATAGTAACACCAGATTATTAAGCCTTATCCTTACAGTATCAGAAATTTGTATTTGTTGTGCTGTACCGCCCACCGGATGGTAAACTCGGCGCATTTCTTGCTTTTTTTTTAGAGAGCGTGCTGAGTTTTGTGTCATTAAATAGCCTGTACATTACAATGGGGGGTGACTGTAACATTAGTCTATTGCAAAATACAAATAAGTCACGAGAATCGCAGGTAATGTTGGATTCATTTGGTTGCAAAAACGTTATAAATGAGCCAACACGCATTAGCCACTTTTCTGAAAGCCTTCTGGATTTATTTGTAACTAACAGCATTGAAGACACGGTACAATCGGGTGTTGTCTCAGCAGCCATGAGTGACCACTAACCTATTCATATGTTTTGTAAACACGGTGAAATTATGAAAAAAATGTGAACCATTCTCAGTCATTCATTGTTCAAGAGATAAATTCGAGAACATTAAATAACTTTAAGGAGGAAATCCAGAAAATTGGAACCCTTTCTTTGAATGTGTAAACGCTAACAAAATGTGTAGACGCTAACATTCTCATTTCTATCCTTGCTGAAGCCTACAGAACCTGCTTTAGGTTCAACTGTAAGAAAAAAAAAATATGCGTTTCATTCCGTATTTCTGCAAACAAAAAATCGTGCAGACTTTCTTGCTTATAAAAAACACAAACTTCGTGACAGTTTTTACGGAATGCTAAAAACAGCTATTTTGAAAACCTCTTGGGGAAACCGGGCGCTCGTGGTAATGAAAACTGGCGCGAAATGAACGAACTATTACGAAGGGGAAGCCGCCAAAATGAAGAACTTCAAATATTAATAATAAAGCATTTAAAGGACAAAATTTGGCGAACAAGTTTAATGAATATTTCATAAACCTGGTTGATAGCGTCCACGATGAAGCTGCCACGAGCTTCCTGGACACACAGATTACAAACAGTGCTTTTTTTTTTTTGCGCCGGCATCTCCGGGGGAAATATATTTAGTATTTTTATCACTAAAAATAGTAAAGCACATGACATAGACGGACTTCAAATTGGCCCTACTAAGTTTGTACTCGATCACCTGGTACCAGTTTTCAGCCATCTGTTTAATACTTGTTTGTCTACAGGTGTTTTTCCGGACAAAATGAAGCTGGCAAAGGTGTTGTATATGTCTGGAGACAGAAATGATTTATCCAATTACAGACCAGTAGCAATATTACCTGTTATTTCAAAAGGTCTGGACAAAGTTATTTGTAACAGAGTGAACACGTTTTTCAATAGATTTCCTATTATAACGTCTCAGCAGCACGGTTTTCGAAAGCAGGTGTCAACCGAACTGGCTCTACTGACACAAAAAGAGCACATACTAGATGGATTTGAAGAAATAAAGTTAACCTTTGGCATATTTGTAGATTTTTCGAAGGCGTTCGACAGGATTAATCATACTACTTTATTACGCAAATTAGCACATTATAGATTTCGTGGAATACCTCTAGAATTACTAAAATCCTATCTAGAACAAAGAAAACCGTGCGTCGCTACTGCAGGCGAATATTCATCTTTGCTTCCTGTGAAGGCAGGGGTTCCGCAGGGCCGTATACTGGAACAGATCTTATTCAATCTTTATATTAATTATTTAATAAGCATTAGTGATCAAGCATATCTTGTTATCTATGCAGACGATACCAGCATTTTCTTTCAGTCCAAGGAGATTAAGGAACTCACAAGCTTAGCTACTATTTTTGATAGATTGTTTCAATGGAGCACAGTAAGTTACTTAAAAATAAACGCAGTGGAAACCAAATGTATTTTATTTGCACCGGTGCAAAAGCAAATAAATCGTGGCTTGAATATCTATTTTGATAATTCTAAAATAGAGCTTGCGAAACAGGTTAAAACACTAGGTGTCATTTTTAGCGAAAATTTAACTTGGGACGCTCATGTTGACCTTGTATCTAAAAAGTTGGCGAAGAGATGTGAAATGATTTGTAGATTGCGACAGGTGATTCCGCCGAAACTCAAGCTTCTTCTATATAATGTCTTATTCCTCCCGCATATAAACTACTGTAACCTTGTTTGGAGGACATCTCGAACAAACATTCACAAATTACTTTTAATACAGAGAAAAGCTATCCGTCATATTGCAAATGAACCATACGATTCCCATACGTGAAATTTGTTTCAATCACTTAATGTCCTTACTGTCAGGCATGCATACATATTTAACCTGTTCTTAAAATACAAGAGCAGTTTAAAACACACAAACCAGCATTTTCTTCGAATGAGCCGCCTCAAAAAGTCCTTGCAGCTACCGTACAGCGTAAGGCAAAGAGAAATATGGGATTTGCCATTTTCCCGAAGCAATAATGGTTTTAACAGGATGCAATATCGTCTACCATTCCTGCTAAATAGCCATGAAAAGAGACATATAGACCCGAGCACCACGACAAGAAAACAATGGAAAGAATTTTTGATGACGAACGACGGTCTCCAAATTTAAAAAAAAAGAAAAAATTTTGTAAAGTAAACGTTTTCTCTTATTTTGCAGCATACTTGTTTTCTATTAGGTTTGTATGATTCTTTTATATGTCTACGTCTCGAGTGAAAATAGTCTAAATTGGACCAGAAATGCTTTTTTTTGGTTTCCCTTTTGCTGTAATGTTTTCAAACATGTTGGCCTGTACGTGGGATGCTACTGTACGCGAATACATTTGTCTTGCTTTTGTCTGTGAGATGCAACACATATATGCAAACAATATGTATTTATCGTGAGTGTAAAACATCCGCGCTGCCAATCAAACAGGGGCAAGGGCCTCGTCAAGCTGCTTGTAGCAGCTTTATTGCTCTTGTCCCAGCATTCCTTTTGTTATACACGGAAGAATACTGAATAAAGATTTGATTTGATTTGAGGATCGTATTGAAAACACAGTTTTGTGTTCACCAATGACGCAGTCAACGAATGCCGCATCCTTCTCTGCCTCGGAGAGCAAATCAGCGCTCACTGATGACCGCGTGTCCTTCTGGTCCTGTGTGAGGGAGCGCGGCACAAATCTGGCATTCAGCTTTCGTTTCCCCACGTTCTAACGCAAAATTTGTTGGCATGTTGTCTTACTAATCTCGAGAACATCTGATAGAATGCGGACTGTAATGGTGTGGTCTTGCTGTACGATTTCCGTGATCCGAGCCACGTTGTTTTCATTCCGTGAGGTTGAAGGGCGCCCCTGCCTTGTGTCGTCTTCCACCGACGTTCTCCCTGAAACGAACCTCTTCTGCCACTCGAAAACTCGCGCCCGCGATAATGTCTCGTTGCCGTAAGCGTCACGAAGGAGCTCATACGCCCGTGTGGCTGTCTTGCCAAGCTTCACACAGAATTTTGTGTTTACACGCTGTTCGAGGTGGACGTCCATCGCTCCACATTCACTCACAGCAGAATGCGCAGACGACTAGTGACAACATATTTTTCTACATGTAGTGCTATCTAACGGCTGTCACACAAATTAACATAAATAGCTCATGTTAGCCCGAAAATATGGCGCTACACATACGCACCAACATTTGTTTTGGGGAATCATTTCTAGAGAATAAAATAAATCAGTCTCGAAACTTTACGGACAAAGGTTGTACGCCGCCACCGCTGTAGAGGCGACGCAGCCGACGTGACCACGGGTGCGTGATCTCGCACGCTCCTCAGCTGGCGACGTGGTCGGGCATGCCCGAGGCAGCCTGCCGGAAAGCCACCTTTCCGGGCGAGCTCCTGGCACCCTGCCTACCTACGCCGGCGGTGCCTTGCTTTCCACTCGAGTGAAGTGTTTCCCTCCATCGCAACGGCCACCATTTCGTCCCCAGAGACAACACGTGGGCACAAAATACCTTCAGCGCTCATCCTCGGCAAACTCTCATTCTCAGAACATAAGATACGTCCACGCACACGCGTGCAAAGCTCTCCAGCAGTAGGCACAACACGCTGCTACGCGCGCTTGTACTTGACCGGAAACTGCACGCTTTCCGCACGAATCCTGCTGGGCACGAGGTCGCAGGATAGAATTATATGGCGGCGAGGTCGCACCTGCACGTGCGCGCCAGATTAATGCTACTCCTCACGTTGACAAACCGGCCAAACAGAACAAATGTTGAACACGGCCGACAACAGCGATGAAACGGGGAGTGATGTCCAGCTTGACTCCCGAGGCATGCGACTGCCTCGTCAGCCCGTCGGACTTTCGCAATACTAATAGCCCCGATCAGCGGTTTTTCACGTAACCATTGTGACACCGATAAATGCGACCATGAAGGTAACGATAATAAAACGCATCGGCCAGTTACGCACTCATGCGCTAATTGAGATTGGCCGTGGAGGGGAAAAAAGGCCGATAAATGAAGATGGCTTCTCAACAAAGCGTACGCATTCTTGCGGCCGACGAATTCGCAGGAAGTGCCAACACTTCCACAAAAGAGACCATTCCCTCCCGCGCCCAGTTCGAATGTCGGCAGTGCCAGCACGCGCTATATGCGTGGCCAAGTGCTAGGGGCCATACAACGCCCCGGGTTAACGCATATTCTCCAGCAGACTGAGCCAAGCGGAAAACGGCCAGCTTTGCTCCGGAAAGCTGGGCAAACAGTGCGCGCCGGCGGAACAGCGCCCCCCACCGGCCAGCGCCCGCTCCTCCGCTGGAAAGAACAACGGCCGCTGGCAAAATTGGCCCCGCCGGCGGCGACGCGTCGTCCGCGCTTCCGGGGAAGTGGGATATTTGTGTTGATGTGAGCAGGGCGAGGTCCCAATCGCCCCGCGCCGTTTCCCGCGAAAAGAGAGGGAGAGAGAAAGTTTGCTTCGAGCAAACAACACGGGTCATCACGATTTTGTCCGAAAGCTGTTATTTCAGCAGAAAACGAGGCGACTGTTAAGCGTCCAAATCTTTCTCCCTCTCTCTTTTTTGTTCTGTTCTGCTCCTCTCAGCACGAGAACTGTTGCCACAGTGGCTGCTCCGAGTCCAGTAAAGAGCGACAGCATCGTGGGGAACGCGCTCCGACGTAAAGTGCCACGAGCGTTTTCGGCACCCTACTAAAAGCGGCGCCGACGGCGGCTTGGTCTCAGAAGGAAACGATCCGGCACTGTAAGCGGCGCAAGCCGCGTCTCTGTTCCACAGTCCGGTGCACCCATCGTCTCCCAGTCACCCAGAGTCTTGGCTTGGGCAGAAACCGGACGCGCGCGCCTTGCGACACCAAGCAGGTGGCGCAGTGAGACCGCAACCACGCCATGGTGTGAGTTAAGGCGCTGCTGCTAATGTGGAAAGCCTTAGCGCACGTTCTCCACAGGGCCAAACGTCGGGCGCAAACTGTGTGCGTAAACGAGAAACTGAAAACGATGCGAAGCGTTCGCCTTCGCGGGCAGCAAACAAGAGGTGAGAGAGGAACACAATATGATCCAGTCACAACGACAGTGCAACGGCAGTCAAAGCATTCTCAACGCACCGTCAACGTTATCGCCATGACCAGCTTGACTACGGCCACTGCAGAGCAAAGGCCTCTCTCATCTCACTCCAATTAACCCTGTCGTGTGCCAGCTGCGGCCACCTTATATCCCCGCAAGCTTCCTAATCTCATCCGCCCACCTGAGTCTCTGACGGCCCCTGCTACGCTTGCCTTCTCTTGGAATCCACTCCATTACTGCAAGGGGCCATCGGTTATCTTCCCTTCGCTTCAACTAGCGATCGCTTAATCCCATCCCAAGATTTCATCCGCCTGCACCGCACACGCAGCACGACTACTTTCTGGTGCACGCACACAAATGGTACTGGTGGTTGTGGTACGGCAAAACGGCGCAACAGATTGACGAAAACACCGAGCAAACAAAAGAAAAAATAACAGAGGCGGAGAGCAAGAACGCCAATCCTATAAATTACGGCATCATTGCTGCCAGAAATAACGCCACCCGCCGAGCAAGAGAAGCTACCCGACTACAACGTTAGCGCGCTAAAAGCTTATCAAAGCAAGCCTCACGGTGAGCAGTGAGCGGAGTGAACACGCCCCAACGTTCAGCTAACGTTACAAGGAGAAAAAAAGAAGGAAGGAAACGGGACACGTGGCTGTAACGGAGACAAAAGAATGCAATCACCGTGTAGCGCCCAGGCAAGCAGCGCAGAATCACAAAGCGAGCACAAAGTGCGCGAGATAAGTCTGTTACGCAAGAGCAAAGTGAAACTACCCACCCGTATGTGCTCCCGCCACGGTCACAGCCGAGCGGGAAACAGACGCCGAGATCGCGCGCCCGCTCGCCGGGTAGCGCGCTCTTAGCGCCGTCACAAAGGACCGAGCCCAGAAGCGAAGAACAAACAAACGCCCTGGGCGAGTGCTTAGTGCCCGACAGAGTAAGAGGGGCTTCGCAGCAACTTGACGCACAGCGGGGGTGCGAGACACCGGTGGCAGAGGATCGGACTGCTGGGAGAGGAGCGGGGCGGGAATCCACGTCGCGAGGAAGGAGAACAAATGGCACAGGCGTCTTCTTTGCAAGCAGCGAAAGCGCAGGCCCGAGGAGGCAGCAAGCTCTTCAGAAAGGGAAATGTCGCGGACAAGGACAGAGCTACACCACAGGCAACAGGAGGATAGCGAACGCGTTGGGGCTCTTGCATAAAAGGCGCGGACAGAGGGAGACGGGAGGGAAGCAAAGCAACGGAGAGTAATGCCGAACCGACAACGGGGCTGCACAGAAGACTCGTCGAAAGCGTTGTGCGAAGCTCCAGTGCCTACATTGCAGAGCAGCAGGGCGCCGTGCAAGACCGGCGGGTAGTTCCAAAACACTATCCTCGAATGCTGGCCGCTCGAGGTTCCTTAACGTGCGCGAAGATCACGGCACACGTGCGTTCCCTAACTGCCCCTCATCGTGATGCGGCCGCCACAGCCGGGAATGGAAACCGCGAACTCGTATTCGGCCGCAGAACGCCGGAGCCGCCGTCCTACGGAGGCGCCTGAACGGAGACTGAGCACCTGTCGCGAACGCGTATTGCGTTTCGCTAATCCGAATAGAAGTGACGCCAGCAAACAGCTTCTCTCCAGTAGCCATACGTCCTCACGGGACTATCCGTCTACGCGCCGCCTGAGTGAAGGTGTAGAAAGGGCACGCAAGAGCCGGACAAAGAATGCAAATCGGCGAAAACGAGAGCGCAAGGATGCACAGCCCACCGTGCACGCACATGATGGAGAGACTAGAAGCCCGTAAACTGCGCCGGGAGGGATTCTCCAGGGGCGAAGATCGCGAACTAAAACCTCGGCGCCCACAGTGCTCCCCGCCACGTGCACCCGTGGCCGGCAAGTGACGGCCTCGCTCAGCCCCATACATCAGCCCGAGAGCGGGGTGGGCGGCTGTTACGGCGGCGATCGCCACGCCAAGCGCCGCTGGTGGCGCACTCGCGACGCGGCCAGCGCGGCACCGCGGTCGCAGCCAACCTGCCGCCGTCGAAGGGGGGGCTCTTCACTACGGGACGGTACCAGCCGCCCTTCCGTCTCATTAGCCCTATCGACCGCGGCACGACGCGGCGTCGACTGCAGCCTCGTGAGAACCCCGGCCTGGATATTGCGAGCGCATCCATCACGGCACGCAGAACTGGCTCCGAATTCCTCCGGCCGCACGGTGTTTTTGTTTTTTTTGTCCTTTCGGAAGACCAGCGCTCGATTCTTCGAAGCCAAGCCACGAGGCACCTGCACGCAGCACCGGACAATGCAGGTGTCCGAAATGACGCGCCCCCATGAAACCACAACTCCGGACCACGAGGGATGCAGCGTTCGCGCCAACGCCACGCGACGGACAGAGAAACCGGGCCGCCGCGAGAAACAGCCCCGCACACAGCACGCGTTGTCCTCTGGGGGAAGTTTCGAAACGAGGAGGACTCCTCGTACGCCGTTACTGCAGTGGCGACTTCACACACGCGCAGTTCGCTCATGTCCTCGCCGTCAAGCAGTGCTCAGGAATGCACTGGATCGCCGAGCGAAACTATTCGCAGTCCGTTTTCACTGACTCCACTCCATTTCCTGACCACTCAGTACACCCTGCACGGCCAGCACGGTGAAGGAGAGAAATCAGCCCAAGGCAAACTACACATTACCTAAATTAGGACGCTAATACAGAGGCAGACAGCCAAGCAACCGATGAAACAACCAAGAGCTGCAACTAACAATCTATTTAATTTACCACCTTGTTACAATATGTACGGCCGGAGACTCCTAGAATACAGTGGAGCCCATGTGTGGAATGAAATCCCGAATGAAGTTAAAGAAAAAATAACTTTTCAGCATCTTTAAAACACTATTTAATTTCCATGGAAATGTAGGAATCAATTGTGTGTGTTAATCTTGAAGTTTTTTATTTTACACGGTCTGCGGTAGTATTGTGCTTGTGTTGTATTTGGACCCCTCACTAGCCGTAAAGGCTATGGGTCCAACCAACAGTTTGTGTACTGTTTCTGAGAATAAATAGCAAAAAAAAAATACGTGACGTAGATGTTACGCGCCTGACTTGCCTCCGGGCGACACTATTCTCGCCAACGCTGCGGAGAAAAATAAAGCATAACGTGAAGGCAAAGCGCTGCAGTGGCAGAAGACCTCGGGCACTTTGCTGGAGCTCGTTCTCCCGGCACAGCTTTCGTCCCGCCAGCAGTGGGCAGCTTTCTCTCAAAAGCAACAAAGCCAGTTATAAAATCTACGCACCGGTAGCTTAAAGCGAGCACATATACGCTCTCCTTGTACAGTAGCGAGTAAAAAAAGATTAACACTATATAGTGACGAGGCACCGAAGCGGCCGATAGCAACGCTCGACGCTGCGGTTACGAACACGCCGATAACTAAAGTGTCGGGTGTGTTCGCAAAGCACGGCGCCGCGCCAACCGCGAGGTGCGATTTTCGCCGCTCCGGTGACTTCAGTGTGCTAATCTTTTACTCGCGACTGTTCTTCGATCGGACAGAGTCTAGCTCCTCGTAATAAAGCTCCTACGATGAGGCGGCGCTTTCCGAACTAACTCATGTGCCACGGGCTTTTGCTGCTGCGCTGCTATGTAAACATCAGGCTGCAGCCGTGCCACCACGCGGCATCAGCAAAGTGCTGCCGCAAAAGGAGAGGGTAGCCTTCAGGGCCACCTGACGTCATCAAGGAGGAGGAGGCATACTGCCGATTCAGCTGACTACCGCACAACATTACAGAAGAAAAAGGACCAGCAAAGAAAATCCAAGCAGTACATGGCTACGACCACCTAATAAGAAAAAGAAAAGAGAATAGGGAAATTAAACTGCAACGTTACTGCGTGCGGCCACATATGGAGCAAACAGGCGGAGCATGTTTAACTTGATACTATCCAATTTTTCAAGGACCGAATCATTAGCTCTTAAAACACTGACGGTAATCATGTTTTATTAACGAGCATGAGTTCGAGATACAAAAATTTGAACGAACAGTTGTACAGCACCGAATATGAATGAAGCAATTTCTATAAGCGTAGAACTATCTTCCACGCGTTTTCCCCTGCTCCAAAAACAATGCGCGAAAACACCTGATGAGCACAAGGAGTGCGGCCGCTTGCTGCGTGCGGATGCAGTGACTGAAGCAAGCGCGAGCTGCGTTAACGACCCGAAATAAGAGAACACTGCCAGACGCGGTAAGTTCAAAATATGCTCTCTAGACGTGAAAACGCTCTCGCAACGTAGCTTCCGTTACGAAAATTACGCCATTGTGAGTTGTTCCCTTGCACGATCTGCAACGAACTTAACACCGCAGCACAACACACCGCGCTCTAAGCTACCAGTCTCTCGCGCTGTGTTTGGGCGTTGTCGTCTTCATCAACTTCCATTCGGGCGGCGCGAACAGATCAGCTTCGCTGGCCAATGCATTAGGGTAGTACGCCATATCGCCGCAGGCGAACAACCCGCGCATTCACAGCGCGTAAGTAGTTCCAAGTGCCCTCCGTATTTTTTTTTTCCTTGCCTATACTGCACTTTCCCCGAGAAGCAAGCTGGGGTGGAAAACAATGTGTTCGTAAAATCTAGTGCAACGTTTTGCCTTTGCTTCACGAGTTTCATGGATGAGAATAGAATGCGGTTTTAGTGTCATCACGCCTATGCATAAATCGCATGTAGGTTGTTCTTGTTCAGTGAGCACTAAGCCGCGTGTTAGGTGTGCAAGTTCAATGTGGAGACGACACAAAACCGCTCGCATAAAACGTCCATGGTGTCATGACACAGTCTCTTAAAGGTCCAGCTGAAATTCCCGCCACCGCGGTCTGGTAGGGATGATTCTTGGTTATGGATAAGCTGATTATAGCGGGTATGGGATCACTTCCGTGAAGGCTGTCTAGTTATCTAGACTGTTTTTTGGAGATTGCGGGGTGGCAGTACATACTTCTGCCAGAGGCGCAGACAGCTCTGGCTCCAGGCTCCCAGCACGTCGCCTCGGAAGGCGCCGCGAAGGCCGTTGTGGTGCCACGCCCCGTCGCTCCATACAATGCGTACGCTTTTTGCACGAATGAAAGCCGCGTGCGCGCTCCTCTAAGTGAAATGTTCTCCTTTGTCTTAAGAATTACGACCACCACTTTTTCCCACTTGCAACCGGCAACGCTTCGGCTTCGCTGGCGCAACATGAGTCGGTTCCTTGTCTTCGCCTCCTAGCTCAGGCTACGCGATACAAATGTACATAGGAGCGGAAGGCAGACGGGTGCGATACCCCGGCGCTACTCGTGCTGCCTTCCAGGAAACTATAGGCTCCCCCGCCCCCTTCTTCGCACAACGTATAAACCTAGAGAAAAACAAAATGAGGGAAATTAGAAAGCCAACGACTCGGTCACTTCGTGCAGCAAGATGCCACAAGGCCCACAACCCATGAACACGCGAAATTTGTCCAACCTATCTGTGGCGGTCCCATGGATAACTTACGGGCAAGCCCTGAACCGAGGACAGTCACCGCCAAAAGCTTTCTGCACAAAAGAAAGTGTCAAATAGCAGCAGTTTCGCACGATACACAGCAGATTTTGCCGTTCGTAAATACCCCATTTTTATGCGGAGCCCGGCGCGTGGTCCATCGTCGCAGGACGACGCGACGCATGTCCGTCGGCCGGGATTTCACCAAAGTGCAGAGAGGAATTTCCAAGAACTACGGCGGTCGAGTCGATACAATGTGCTCGTACGTCTTCCCCGCGTTGAGTGCGCGATATTGAGTATTCATTACAGACGGGATGAAACCGCGTTGCAACAGCGCAGTGCGCGAGAAAGACCGCATGGCCAAAAATAAGCCTCAGCGACCTCCAGAGAGAGCTTCGGCAAGCAAAATGGCACTTACGCAGGCCGCGCTGCTGTGGTTAAGAAAAATCGAGCACGAAACGAGCTTCAAGGTACCGCGTATTTAGTGCACTGCAACGTTACTTCCGTATTCCCAGCGTCAAAATATTTTGGCTAGCAGCACACGCCGCTTTCAACCAAACTTCAACGTCGAGTTTGCGACTCGAAGCATACGCAACGCGGAGCTGGATGTTTGCACAACGGCAGCCGGTTGTTTTCAGAAGTGCCAGCCCGTAACGGCTGCAGCGTCGTGCCGCTCGTTACGCGCCCTCGAATCCCCACGTAATGAAACCAGCCGGGGGGCAGAGCACCTGTGCGCACTCCGCGAACCGCGTTCAATACCCATCATTTTCAACATTGTTTCCCCACAGGAAGCACAGTGTACACAACAGTGTTTTGGAACCGCAACGGGTACCCTCCGCTGCCCTGCAGTTTGCTGCGCGTGCACCAGCCGAGAATGACGTGACCAGGGCATACTGTGTCCTGAAATAAGAATCTTCAACCCCCTCCATTTCCTGTTGTCTCCGTTTTCCACGTCTTTTTTTTTTCTTGTGTATGCGTGCGGGGGTGGGGGGCATCAAGCGGGGAAATCGGGCGCACTCCGCAACGCCCGGCTGGAAGCAAAGATCGATGAAAACAACGCGCTCGCAATAACCACTCGGTAATTCGCCCGCGCGCTCGAAACCAGCTCGACTGCGGCTCGCCGCAACCTGCGCGAGCGTACACACACCCGCATGCGCATGCGAACCTCAAAGCTTGGCCGCACTTCCCGTAGTACAAACGGAGGGGCGTGGAAGCCCCCAGCTCTCTCTCTCTCTCTCTCCGCTCTCTCTTCCGGGCCCCGTCTCGCTCGCCGGCCCGCTCCTCGCGCTGATTGAAAGGCGCAGCTTGGCGAGCAAAGCAGCGCCCGATCCGCTCTCGCTCCATTACGGATGCGGTTTCGGGAAAATGAGAAATCACGCGGAGGCAGAGAAAAAAAGAAGAGGGGGGAGGGGGCAATACCGGCACGCATCTGGGGAAACAAAGGTTGCTCTTCCAGCGGCCATTAGTGGGACGTCTGTGTCGGGGAAGCGACGCATCGGCCGCCCCACGATTCCGCGCAGGGAACGCGGACACCGCATGCATGCCGCCGAACGCGCCGCGAATTCCACCCCTTGGCAGCTGCGGCACCAAGTGAGACAAGCGAACAAAGCCAAAGGCTGCGTGCACAGGCGTTATGTGGCACTGCGAACACCCCGGGACGTCAATTAGGCGCCGCATGTGCTTCTCTGCTGTAGAGACGAGTGCAGGCTCGCGTTACCTCCGCATGCACTGCGTGCGGGAAATAAGCGCACACGGCAACAGGGGCGGATCTGCGGTCAAGTCTCGAAGGCAGCGGATGGACGAAGCGGTCTTGTTTCCTCAACGCATTTCTTTAACTTTATTTGGAAGGAAGAAAAAACTGGGGGCGGGGGGGGGGGGGGGGGGGGGGGCAAACTCTGCCGTAAGGGCATGACGCGATAGCGTTAATGGCCCGTGTATACGGAAATGGTCATTCCCTACTTTACATAAACAGATCACTGGGAGTGCTCGTACCACTTCTGGTGCAGTGGCGCAGCGGTTAAGCCATGCGCCCCTACCCTGCGACGGCAGGTGCTGCCACCGGCGGGGCTTGTGCGACTCAGGTTGCACTTGGCGAGCAACCGCTGGCAACCGATCATTAATTTAACTGCCACCTACCACGGTGGTCAGTTTGCTCACAATCTAGTGCGAAGGTTGTGATGACGCCACTAGCTCACGTGATCTAGGTGGCCGAACTGGGCTGTCGGACCGGCCGGTTGTGCTGGCCACTCCGGCTGCAAGGCTTGAAACGGTCGTCAACGGTGACTAACATATGTCAACGCATAATGCAATTAGGTGTCACTGAGGTTTTTTATTTTAATTATTGCGAAAACACTATATTGGCCTTCTAACCTGGAAAATGCCGGTGTGCGGTGCAGCCCCTGAAGTTAGTCACGTGATGCGGGAAATGGCGAGAAAAAAGCGAGACTGAATGAGGGTGACCTCGGCCAACCCGGGAAATAAAATAAATATTTCCGCGACTGGGTTCCGAACCCGAGGCGGCTCAAAGAGGTCAGCTTCGCTGAACACTGCACGAGAGAACTCTATGCTATCGCCGCAGCCGATCACGCCTCGAGTTAAACTGCAACGCACCCTCGCGCTGTGCACTGCACGTCGTCGCCGTCATCAACTTCCGTCTGTGCGCAAAAATCACGAAAGGAAAGGAAACGTGCTTTCGGGTACGTGGCATTCGTGTCCAGCTGCAAAAAAAAAAAAAATGCTTTCGCACAATATTTCGTGGTTAGGAATGATAAACCGCCAGATCTTTTTTTTTTTTTACTCGGGGGGGGGGGGAGTTAAATCTGCCCCTTGCGTACCCTGGTTGTAAAGGAACCGAAGTTTCGCGTGAGTCAATCGTACGGATAATTAGGTCAGCAGATTGCGGCGGTATGAAACTTCAAACCTTAGCCCCTGAACACTCAAAGTCGACGGCCACGAAGTCACTCTCCAACTCAACAATTTTAATCTGGAGCATAACGGGGAACCAAGGGCTGCGCTGCGGAAAGCAGAGTACACCGGGAGATGCAGCATCTGCCGCGGCACGCGTTCGCAAGTTTACGAACACGGCGCTGATCCTCGAGGAACCAAAACAGAGGCCTGCCCGTCCCGCTGGTCGGAAGTAAGCGGAAAGCACTGGTCACGCGACATGCATAGCGTCGCCACTGCACCCGGACAGCGCATGGACAATGGCGGCACACGCGTCTGTCAGCGTGCAGCGCTGAACCTACAGCACAGGCCTTTGTTTTCGGGTAACACCCGGTTTCCCACGATTTAAACCCGAAAATGCAACATAAGAAAGCGTATTTTTTTTAACTGGGTACAGAGCCGAAAGGCACAGCGCGGAATCCAGCGGATGTCACGCATTTTTTTTTTCTTCTGGAGCGCCGTTTTAAGTCAGCTGATGACAATTTTAACGTTCACTAGAATAACCTGGCGTCACAAGGTCACGTGACCTTGTGACGTCATCACAACCTGCCCACCGGATCGTGAGAAAACTGCCCAAGGTGGCAGTTGAATTAATGACTGGTCGCGAGAGGCCGCTCGGGAAGAGCAACCTGCAAGTCTCACAAGCCCCGCCCGGTGGCTGCCGGAGCAGTGGCGCATCGCTTGGCCACTGCGCCACTACGCCAGGAGTGGTGCGAGAACTCCCAGCGATCTATGAATGTAGAGAATGGCCAATTTCGCATATCCGGGAATTAACCCAATAACGCAATCGCGTCATACGCTTAAGGCGGAGCTTAAGGGTGCCCTAGAGTTTTCAAACCTCTTAATGTCCTTTATCCACAAGACGGTTTAATCTATCTACAAGTTCTTAAATTAGGTCCTAGATGCGAGAAGCCAGGACACAGGGACGCGAGGGATATTTCAAAGTCATTACTGTATCAGGAGGTATACCCACGCAAACCAAGTCCTGTTTCAAGGTTTTTGGACGTTTCAGACAGCCGCTGTAATGATAATGTTAATGATAATGTAATGATAATAAGGCAGGCCTGGCAAATACTCCCAAGTATTCCACTCGAGTACAGTATAATGCATGCAACGAGTTGTATGCAATGACAAAACAAAACAATCCTTGGTGCAAAGCTGTGATTTCAAGCCAGTTCATGAAACCGCTGAGCAAAGATTGGTAGCTCTGCCCGGAACAACATCGAGCGCTAAAATTCCCCGATTTTTGCCGAAAAAAACCAAAACAAACCGAATTACGAAAACCTTTGCTGCATAACCCGATTTTCACCCCGAATTTTCTCTCCAAAAATAGCATCCGATCACCGATCCCCTCATTTATAAACACACGAAAACCAAGGGTCCTCAACCTCGACGAAGAACCAAGCTTGCCCGCTGAACGATGCCCTCGACTCCTGGAGGGAAGCCCACGCTACACGCTGAACCATCAACATTCAACGCCTGCAGAAGAGGCGATCATTCCATCAACGACACACGCTGCCTCTCGTATACGCCGCAAGGCGTCGCCTGCCACAGCCGTTGGTTGCGAAGAGCGCATGATTATCCGCCTACCGGCGCCACCTCCGACCTGCCCGTTCAAACCTCATTAACCTGCTTCGCCGCGCTTGTCATTTAAATTAAACATCGGTGCAAGATGGACTTTGCTGAGACAGTACAATCCCTGCCAGCGTTTCCAGCACCGAACATGGTGGACACGGGATTCAAAAATAAATTAAAGGGTAATGACGTGAGTTCTGTTCATTAGTGAGCCTATATCACCTACAGTCCAGGCTTCCACTACCAAACGGCAACCGCCGATAATTTTTCCGCTCACGGACACAAGTTAACACGTAAAACGCATAATTCACGCCCGCCGAGCATCCGAGAAAAGAAGTGAAAAGCAAACGCTGCCAATGTGCGCTCCTAATTATTTTGAACGAGACGAGCAATCGGCAGCGAGGCGAGGCACATGATGACCATGCCGCGCTCTTACAACGAGAGAGATAAGCTCTGCACGCCAGGCAGGAAAAGGCAACCCTTCCGGGTCCTCGCCGTGCGCAGGGCCAATGGACAAGAACCAAGGTTTCACTGCCGCCCACGCTAGCAGAGACAGAGCCAAGCACAAGCCAGCACTGGCCTCGAGGCAATCTGCGTTGTCCCTTTCCCGAGGTGAACATGGTCCAAGATCATGACAAGGCGCCCATATAGCACTGCAAACCAACTTACAGGGTGGATTATTGCGTCTGTAACTAACACCCTTACACCCCTAAAAAGGGGCAGTTTTAGGCGGCAAAGCTTCCTTACAAAGGGCCCTTTTGTCACACCTTTTCATAACAGATGTAAAAATGAGCCGACGCTGAGGGAGCGATCGAATATCAAGCGTTAACACACCTAACATAGGTCGCCGATTCGAATCCCTGCTAGACTAACTTAACTAGGAAGTTCATGCTGTACGAAACGCTGAGTCGTATGACATCATCCAGAACATTCTGCGGCAAACGGTTAGGCCAGAAATTTTACAAGAATGGCGGGACTAAGTGGCCCGACTTTAACGCCTGCCAGACAGGGATATTTATACCGGGTCGACATAGTATAGTTTCGAGTTGTGGTGCCCAGGCGTCACGCTGCCGCATGTTAGTATTTTATTCCATTATGCAACCACGTCGGCTACCATGGCAACCACTTGGAGGCCGCCATCTTGGATTGTATGCGTGGAATCAGCATAACTCGGTGGCTCCAAACGCGGTCAGTTGAGCTAACGCTCTAAAGCATCTTTTACCTTTCGCATCCGTTTTGCATCCTTCACTATTATGCAGTCCATTCATTCCAGAAGCTTTTCATTTGAGTGTACCGTGCAGCCACGTGGTGCACACTGACATTCTGTTACGGTCAAGGCAGTGCAGTTTCCCACACAGGCAATATATGCTCGGCTTGGCTTATAAACGGGGCGCAGAGAGCACCCACTGAGCAATCTTAATTTTGGCTGACCCAGGCACTTCAACAAGCCTTGAGTCCGGCCAGAGATCTCTGACCAGAGGCAGAAATGGATTGGCTCAAAGAAAGGCGCCACGCGCATCTCTCTTTCTCTTCACGGACAGAAGGAAAATGCGTGACGGCTGCTAACGCCAACTCTCCGACACCGCGCACGCCGTTTGTGTCCCGCATATGCAACCTGGACCAAACTGTTCGCTCCAACATAGCACAGCTGCCGACGAGAACACGGCGCGAAGTTCTTCCTCGAACCCCGCCTTCCACTCAGGAGAGCCAAGGGAGGTGTACTTCATCTTATTAAGCGGGTGGGAAAGCCAGCTCTCCAACAGGGGGCGCACAGGAACATCTCGTGCTCATTTCCGCAGCCTTCAATCCGCTCCGAACCGTGACACCGCCGTCAAAACAGTAAACGCACGCCTGCCGTCGCTGTACAGTGGGAATTGCTTCAAAACAGAAGCAGCTCCTCGGCGGGGGCAGCGGTTTCGAAGACGCTTCCCGTCATGAGGCAGCATTCGGCGCGATGCCTCGCTGCATCTGCTGACGTCATCGCGCTCCCTTCCGCTCCACGTTCCGTCGAACGCAAAGACCACCTCTGAATGCTTATCTACACAGGCTATCGGAACCGCGGGATACAAGAACCCTCCTCGTCGCCGGTGCCAATGTGAGATGGTTCGCAGCGGAAACGAAGGCCCTTCGAACGTTACGAAACAAACTTGCTGCAGAGTGCTCCAGTTTCCGATCCCCGTCACTTCGGTCCACACCCTCCCGGCATCTAATTGGCGCTGGCAAAAAGTGCGCCCCAATCGAAAGCTTCCTCCGCCACGTCCGCCGAGCCGGCCGATATCGGCGCGCAGTGGTGGCGACATCCCCGAAAATGCACGTTCCGAAATGCGTTGCCCCCTCCCAGAAAACCACTGCGCAAACTCGATAATTTCACGCGGCCGCCCTGCAAACCGGGAGACACAGCTAGCAGGAACTATGCAAGTACAGAAAAAGGGAGCACGAACGGGACGCTCATTTCAACCAATACGGTTTTATTTCATGTCAGAGATGTGGGGATGGGAAGACAAAGCCTAGGCAGAGGCTTCACGCAAGGTCCACACTTCGTACAGCAGCTTCATCACGTACAAACGTAATAAGAGATATTTACCACAGCGGACACGTATTACCATAGGCGTCCGGTAATCCAGTATACGTGTATATACTCTAATACATCTCCGGTATGCTAAAAACGTCTAATATTACGCAACGCTACAGGTTACGGTGTGTGGGTCGATATGTTCGCATTCGAACAGTTTTTTTTTTGTCTTCTTTGGTGTGCTAGCACTGAGACCCCACTCACCGACTGCACCACTGACTGTCTATCAACGCGGGTCGCTCGAGAAAAACAACCTCGGTCTCATAAGCCCCGCCGGTGGCTGAGCCTGCCATCGCAGGGCAGTGGCGCATCGCTTAACCGCCAAACCACTGCGCTAGAAGTGGCATAAGGCCTGCCAGCGATCTATGATTGTAAAGCTGTAAAGTATGGAGAATGATCTATTCTGCCTATATGGGTCCCATGGGACCCATTAATACTATCGCGTCATACCTTTAAGGCGGAGTTTAAGTGTCCCCTCTGATTTTGGTGCGCCAGCACTAAGACGCCCCCCCCCCCCCCCCTCCCTCCCTGATTTCGCCGATCTTTGTCTGAAGACTGCTTGACCTTGAAAACAGTCTCGAATCGAAACCAAAGTAAAAACCGAAATGCTAGCGCAGCTAAATATCATCTGGCGTAACCACGCTAAACCGCACGACATTTTTTTTTATTTACATTGAACTTCTCGATGAATTAAAATTAGTCTC